>NW_018736628.1:0-13384 GCF_002204515.2 Aedes aegypti
AGACTTACCTAGATAGATAATTGTACTCATTTTGCTCTCACCTCAATGAGACGGATAATGTGAAAATGGAAACGAATCGACATTTGCCAAAACATTCGACTCACCTCATACACTGCACAGAATAAGCACAAATTACGACGAGTGCTGTAAAACAGAATTTTGTAACGAGTTGCAGACATTTTTTTGCAAATTCGTAAAAGGCTACTTTCGCCACAAAAAACCTTAGATCTAAGTGTTTCCTAAGTATCTAAGTTTCTAAGTATTCTAATATCACAGTGTCTAAGCTAAAAATTCTTCTATTAAAGAATTTGCAGATAGTTGAGAAGAGTTTGAAAAGCTCCTGGTAGCTCGACTAATAAACTTTTCGATAGTATCCACTTTTGTGACAAGATGTAGCTGTTCTGTTGAGTACTAAGGGTCGAGGTTGTGAATCATTTTCAGCAGTTTTTTTTTTGCACCTGCATGTGCTTACGATGGGCTTGTAAAAGTCGCCCCATACTGAAGCTCTATAGAGCATAATATGGCGAAGTATGTATTTGAGACCTGCATTTTGTTTTGACGTAGAAGTACGTCTTTCTTCTCTATACAAGAGTGAAATTGGAATTTCAAAACCGAGAGCGTTACGCTGGCATGAAATATTTTAAACGTTTATAACTTTTCGCTGGCTTAACGAAATTTCTTGATTAGCGCCTCAATCGAAAGATAAGACATCAAAGCTTCATGTCGTTTACTTACTGAATCCCACATACCTGTCCAAATAGTTTAATAACTGTTTTAAAATAGAACGTTGATTTCAAGCAAAGCTATAAATAGGGGTGGCTAGAGAAAATTTGACGTCATTTGCTTTTCACTCTCCGATTGGCTCGCATCTCAGCAGGCGACAGATCGGCTTGCTCTGACCGGGCGTGCTTCTCAGGCACAGACATCGATAGCGAAGGACGCCCCCCGTTTGTCTTGCTTCGCTCAAATCAAACTGTCGAGCGAGCGAGAGAAGATGCCGTCCGAAGCTAAAGCCATCACCGCTGCCGCCGCCTAGAAGAAGAAGAGGAAGCAGTCCACAGGTGAATTTGTGGTCGAACTGTGAACACGGTCGGGCGAGTCATTCTCGCTTTATGGTTCACCGCTTGTTTGCGTTCACCCAGCCATCGTCATCGCCACCGCAAATTCCATCGGCCGAGGAGCTGTTGACCCGCGCTTCAAAATTTCGACTCGTGATGAAATCATCATTGGTGGTCAAGAAGTAATCCCGTTAGGGGCAAATACCAGAAGTCCCCTGAGTATTGCTGGTCCGAGCAGTGTTATTTATCCGTAACAACATCGAAGCTTATAAAGCCATCGGTTCTTTTCAGAGCCATCAAATTTGTGGAAAAGAGTTAAAAGAGAAATATTTCCGACTTTATTTATAACTTCTAATATTCCTAAATCAATTTCACACGGCTTCATACAAAATTTCATTTGTCATGAATAATTTATGACTCAACCATTTGAGATTGTACTCGCGGACGCTGCTGCAGTGCCGTCGGGGTGAGTGCTCAACGATTATAAAAGAGAGTGGCTTTTCCAACAGCGCCTTTTATGTTCCATATTTTATGGGAACACTTTGATTAGGAAAATTTTCCCATGTAACAAAATTGCGACATGTTAAGAATGCTTTTGAAAAGACATTCTCATTGAACAATTGTAATAATTTTGGCACCCATGAATCAGAAATTCACCGTCATAATAAAGAAAACTATTGATTATCAATAGCTCGTATTGAATATTTAGGGAATGCCAATCATTCCAACAATTCATGTTCGACCAATTTCTCACGTATTAGTATTCTCCACAATTTTCAAGTAATTCCAAGCCCAACACATTATTGGCACATACCCATTTCCCAGACTGGTCGATCAGAAAGAGCACAAAAGGGAGGTGCATCATCTGCTATTCCAAGGTTATAAAACATGCTGCCTTCGTTGGATTCAGTTTCATTACATTTCCGCTTTCGAGCTGGTAAGAGCTCCTCCGAACTTGCTCACTATTGAGCTACGTTTCCAGATTTCAACTAAATCCCTGTGATCCGCTACCCTGTTGTTGTTGTGCACCCATGAAATATTTAGCTGGTTTGTCGAATAAACTGAGAACTTATTCACATCTTCTTATTCTTATTCTTCTTTTTTTTGGATTAACGTCCTCACTGGGACAGAGCCTGCTTCTCAGCTTAGTGTTCTTATGATACTTCCACAGTTATTAACTGAGAGCTTTCTTTGCCAAAGTTTCCATTTTTGCAATCGTATATCGTGTGGCAGGTACGATTATACTCTATGCCCAGGGAATTTAAGAAAATTTCCATTACGAAAAGATCCGGGACCGACCGGGAATCGAATCCAGACATCTTCAGCATGGCTTTGCTTTGTAGCCGCGGGCTCTAACCAAACCACTCGGCTAAGGAAGGCCCCAACTTATTCACATGCATTTGCAACTTTTTCGATTTTCCATACAAAATGACCAACTTTGGTAAGTTAGATCTCAGTTATTATTGGAAATATTGTCGAATGAAACATTCACAGAATATCAGATGTAACTTGAGTTTTAACATATATTTTAGAATAATTTTTCGAATTACAAGTTTTTAAGTAATAACGGTTTGACTAAACTGTAATTTTCGACGAAAAATTCAAAACTTTTTATCTTAAATTCTGATAGCCTTACACAAAAACTGTCTTCAGCAAACTTATTCATCTCGTCAAAATCTACAACTTTGCTGTTTAGTTATGTCAATTATAAAAAATCGTCAAAAAATTCACTTTAGTCAAACCGTTACTGCTTTTCAACGTGTGATTGGAAAAATCACTCAAAAATATATGTTAAAATTTAAGTTATTTCTGATATTCTGTGAAAATTTCATTAAAATCGGTTCATAAATAACTGAGATATGGTTTATCAAAGTTGGTTATTTTGCATGAAAAATCAAAAGAGTTGCAGTTTTGACGTTGGATAACGTCTTACGGCAACATATGGGGGTACAATTCAGAAAAACGAAAAATTGAGCATGTAACGAAAAATGGTCAGGTTTTGACCGCTAATAACTCAGTCATTTATCGATAGATTTTCAATATTTATCCATGAATCGATTGGAAATTTATCTACGCGTCGATCCAAATGGAGGACACTATTGATTATTAGCAACAAACTATTGAAATATCGTAAAACGTTGACCCCTTTCTTATCTAACCAATCACGTTCAAGCACATTTTTCGGTTCCGCTTCCCACTATATAAGCGCACCGCACCCTGCTTCTTCCCTCATTCTTCTTTTTGCCGTCAGACTGTGAACACGGTCGGCGAGCAAATTTCGAGAGTCATTCGCGTCCTCAGTTCAGTTTTCAATAGGACGCGAATACAACACGCATTAGAACCGAAGAACCACGCATTTCGGAGCCGCTCAATTGAGTGCACCAGCCAGCATAATCGTTTTCGGCCAGAAATCCGTCGCTACCAGGCAGTGCTCCGCTGTCATTGCCATGCGGGAGGCTAGCGCGGTCATTCTGGTTCATACGATCGAGCGGCACAGCCGTCACCTTCCGTGTAATATTCCCTAATTTGTACGAGATGGCTGAAGAAAATCGACCAAAGCCGCTTGTTGAAGCGCACATCGTCATCCGCACCGCAAATCTCATCGGGCGAGGAGGATTGCAACCAGTGAGCCGTCAAAGTGTGTCCGTGTTACGCAAATTCAACAATTCAATCGGCCCTTTTTAGAGCCAACAAATGTGTTTTAAAGAGTTATTTGTATAATATTCCTTAATGTGTTTACCACATACTTGCTAAAATCTCTTAATTCATCTCATAGCATCATACAATAATTGATTTATTACGAATAATTGACAATACGGCAATTTGAAGCTGTTTCCGAGGATGCTGCTGCAGTGCCGTCGGGTTGCAATAACAGCATAATGCTAATCTGTACATCCCCTACCCAGACATCAGTTTCATATAGCCTATTTCCCAGATAAGAAAACGAAGAATATGAAAGGAGGAGCATCATCTGCTATTCTAAGGGTATAAAGCATCCCTCCTTCGTTGAATCTGGTTTCATTCTGTTTTCGCTTTCGAGCTGGTAAGAGCTCCTCCAAACCTGCTCAGCTCCTCGCCACCAGAGGCAAGCTGTTGTACGAGATGGCTGAAGAAAATCGACCAAAGCAGCTTGTTGAAGCGCACATCGTCTTCCGCACCGCAAATCTCATCGGGCGAGGAGGATTGAAACCAGTGCGCCGTGAAAATGTGTCCGTGTTACGCAAATTCAACAATTCAATCGGCCCTTTTCAGAGCCAACACATGTGTTTTAAAGAGTTGATTGTGTAATATTCCCTAATTTGTTCGAGATGGCTGAAGAAAATCGACGAAAGCAGCTTGTTGAAGCGCACATCGTCATCCGCACCGCAAATCTCATCAGGCGAGGAGGATTGAAACCAGTGCGCCGTCAAAATGTGTCCGTGTTACGCAAATTCAACAACTCAATCGGCCCTTTTGAGAGCCAACAAATGTGTTTTAAAGAGTTATTTGTATAATATTCCCTAATGTGTTTACCACATACTTGCTATAACGAAAAATGGTCAGGTTTTGACCGCTAATAACTCTGTCATTTATCGATAGATTTTCAATATTTATCCATGAATCGATTGGAAATTTATCTACGCGTCGATCCAAATGGAGGACACTATTGATTATTAGCAACAAACTATTGAAATATCGTAAAACGTTGACCCCTTTCTTATCTAACCAATCACGTTCAAGCACATTTTTCGGTTCCGCTTCCCACTATATAAGCGCACCGCACCCTGCTTCTTCCCTCATTCTTCTTTTTGCCGTCAGACTGTGAACACGGTCGGCGAGCAAATTTCGAGAGTCATTCGCGTCCTCAGTTCAGTTTTCAATAGGACGCGAACCGAAGAACCACGCATTTCGGAGCCGCAGCAACTGAAGCCGCTCATTTGAGTGCACCAGCCAGCATAATCGTTTTCGGCCAGAAATCGTCGCTACCAGCCAGTGCCCCGCTGTCATTGCCATGCGGGAGGCTAGCGCGGTCATTCTGGTTCATTAGATCGAGCGGCACAGCCGTCACCGTCCGTGTAATATTCCCTAATTTGTACGAGATGGCTGAAGAAAATCGACCAAAGCCGCTTGTTGAAGCGCACATCGTCATCCGCACCGCAAATCTCATCGGGCGAGGAGGATTGAAACCAGTGCGCCGTCAAAGTGTGTCTGTGTTACGCAAATTCAACAATTCAATCGGCACTTTTTAGAGCCAACAAATGTGTTTTAAAGAGTTGATTGTGTAATATTCTTTAATTTGTTCGAGATGGCTGAAGAAAATCGACCAAAGCCGCCAAAATGTGTCCGTGTTACGCAAATTCAACAATTCAATCGGCCCTTTCCGGAGCCAACAAATGTGTTTTAAAGAGTTATTTGTATAATATTCCCTAATGTGTTTACCACATACTTGCTATAATCTCTTAATTCATCTCATAGCATCATACAATAATTGATTTATTACGAATAATTGACAATACGGCAATTTGAAGCTGTTTCCGAGGATGCTGCTGCAGTGCCGTCGGGTTGCAATAACAGCATAATGCTAATCTGTACATCCCTTACCCAGACATCAGTTTCATATAGCCTATTTCCCAGATAAGAAAACGAAGAATATGAAAGGAGGAGCATCATCTGCTATTCTAAGGGTATAAAGCATCCCTCCTTCGTTGAATCTGGTTTCATTCTGTTTTCGCTTTCGAGCTTGTAAGAGCTCCTCCAAACCTGCTCAGCTCCTCGCCACCAGAGGCAAGCTGTTGTACGTGATGGCTGAAGAAAATCGACCAAAGCCGCTTGTTGAAGCGCACATCGTCATCCGCACCGCAAATCTCATCGGGCGAGGAGGATTGAAACCAGTGCGCCGTCAAAATGTGTCCGTGTTACGCAAATTCAACAATTCATCAATCGGCTCTTTTCAGAGCCAACAAATGTGTTTTAAAGAGTTGATTGTGTAATATTCCCTAATTTCCCCTTTTCAGGGCCACAAAATCAATGAAAAAGAGTTATTTTGAATTAATACATTTGAAAAACAATTCTTCAATATAATCGCCTAAGCTTCTGAATACATGTAAAGTGATTACTTTGTATTAACACAAAATAATAACACACAATGTCTATAATAAATCAGAATTGACATGCAACAAATAGTGTGAAAATTAATTGGATTTTTAGCAAAAGAAATGTTTCATAAGTTTGTGACTGTCTCAAGCCAGCAAATAGAAGAAGCTAACGTTATCCAACGTCAACTTGGCGGTCGTATCTCGGAAACAACCTCTTACTTTTTTTTTTCTCAGCGAAGAATCATCAACGAAAATAGCGCGAAAGCAATAACCAATCGCGTACGAGTAGCGAACGGAGTGACGAAACAACTAAGCGAGAACCCCACCACTCGCCATCGGTGAAAGAAGCTCGAGCAAATAAAACCACTGGTTGGTCTGCTCCCAGCTCATTCACAAATCGAACGGCATAACGAACGAATCAAGCAGCGGAGCAGCAAAGAAGAGCGCGTGAAAGCCACAGCAGTGTGCGAGTAGCGAACGGAACCAGAGAGCAACAACTGAAAATCATTCAGTGGACGTATTAGTAGTCAGCGCCAACCGGCGACCTGTTGGAAAGTAACGCCAGCGAAATATACACCATCTGCCTCTCCTTACCATTCATATTCTTGTACTTGATGAATTCAATGAAATGGTTTGGTTTGACGATGGAGCAAAGAGTTATTTAGGATGATTTTACTTAACAAAGAGTTGTTGATAAATATTCCAATCAATAAGAGTTGTTTTGAAAAAGTTCACTTCAAGCAGACTTTTCCTCGGAAAATTTCTGCTTTACCAAAGAGTTGTTAATGAAATTCCTGCAGCAAAGGGTCGAGGTTCTCCCCACGAATATTTCCAGCCAGGACCAGTCATGGCCCCCGCTTCCAAAAATCTCGAGTACGAAAATTGGAAAATGTATTAAAATTGCGACAAATTTTAAATACTATTCAATAAACTGTTTCTTGATCAATTGTAATGAGCAACTATTGATCTGAATTGATTTTTCTACATGTTGTCTATTGCGTTAATCTGAGAAATAGGCTATATGAAATTGATGTCTTGGCAAGGGACGTATAAGATGAGCATTATGCTGTTATTGCATCCCGACGGCACTGCAGCAGCGTTCTCGGACCATCCTCAAATTGCCGTATTGTCGATTATTCGTGATAAATCAGATATTGTATGATGCTACGAGATGAATTAAGAGATTATAGCAAGTATGTGGTAAGCACATTAAGAAATATTACTAGCTATACTGTGTTTATCACGAGAAGTTCTTACTAGCTCGAAAGTGTAAATGAAATGAACCGAATCCAGTTGTGGTTACAGAGGGATTTTAATCCGGAGGTCATTCGTCCCTTAAATGAACCGAATCTGTCGAAGATAGTATGTTTTACATAATTTGAATTGCAGACGATGCTCCTCCCTTTCGTATTCTTCGCCTTCTTCTGATTGACCAATCTTGGATAAGGTACATGAAGTTGATGTCTTGGTTAGGGATTTATATACCTTGGAAAATTCACATGCGCGTTCGTATGGACAGTAAAAATATCAACATTATTTTAATAGCTTACAATTAATTAAAATCACGCATGTTTTGGTTTCGTGCAAATTTAAAATATTTCTGATCAATGTTCAATGTGTTCTGATTTATATACTGTGGCATTTGCAATAGACTAACATCTAGAAAAATTTCAGATCAATAGTTGCTCATTACAATGGGTCAGGAAACAGTTTGTTGAACAGTATTTAAAATCTGTCGCAATTTTAATACATTTTCCAATATCCATACTCGAGAATTTAGGAAGTGTTCCCCCATTATATAATAAATCAACGATGCTGTTAGAAATACCATACAATGCTGAGTAGTATGATGTTAATACGGTCCGACGGCGCTGCAGCGGTAAATTCTCAAATTCATGTAATTATGTGGGGTAAATTATGTGAACCAAATTGTAGTATACCGCGATATTTAGATCATTATAGATAAATTAGTAAATATCATCCAATAAACCCTTTTATGAACGTATGTTGGCCCTGAAAAGGGCCGATTGAGCTTGGATGCTGTGACCACGAGTCGAAATCTAGAAGCGCGGATCGGTCAATCTAGAAATCTTGAGCGATTTCACAAACCAGATGCTGGATTGGCAGCTTGAAGCTCAGCAGATTTCTAGCATCGAGGTACTTCTCGCTGAGCAAGTTCGGAGGAGCTCTTACCAGGTCGAAAGCGGAATTGGAATGAAACTGGATCCGACGAAGGAAGCATGTTTTATAACCTCAGAATAGCAGATGATGCTCCTCCCTTTTGTGCTCTTCGCTTTCTGATCGACCAATCTGGGAAATGGGTATGTGCCAATAATGTTTTGGACTTGGAATTACTTGAAAATTGCGGAGAATGCTACTGCGTGAGAAATTGGTCGAACATGAATTGCTGGAAGGGTTGATATTAACTAAATATTCAATACGAGCTATTGATAATCAATCGTTTTCTTTATTATGACGGTAAATTTCTGATCCATGGATGCCAAAATTATTACAATTGTTCAATGAGAATGTCTTTTCAAAAGCATTCTTAATATGTCGCAATTTTGTTACATGTGATAATTTTGCTATAAATTTGCTAAAAATAAATTTGCTAATTGTTCCCATAAAATATGGATTTCAAAGACGCTGTTGGAAATGGCACTCTATTTTACAATCGTTGTGGAATGTTGAGCACTCACCCCGACGGCACTGCAGCAGCGTCCGCGAGTACAATCTCAAATGGTTGAGTCATAAATTATTCATGACAAATGAAATTTTGTATGTAGCTGTGAAATTGATTTAGGAATATAAGAAGTCATATATAAAGTCGGAAATATTTCTCTTTTAACTCTTTTCCACTAATTTGATGGCCCTGAAAAGGGCCGATGGCTTTGTTAGCTTTGATGCTCTTACAGATAAATAACACTGCGGGATGTTATCAGTTGATTGCCATGGTCAAACGGGGAATCCTCAACTCAAATGTATAAATTTGAGCATATTTGCTTATACGACGAACCGAAAGTTTCGTGGCGTGGATGGGGCACAACAGTAACAGGTAGTGGATCGCCGGGCTTAAGTCGAAATCTGATGATGGCGGCGATGACGATGGCTGGGTGAACGCAAACAAGCGGTGAAGCACAAAGCGAGAATGACTTGCCCGACCGTGTTCACAGTTCGACCGCAAATTTTCCTGTGGACTGCTTGCTCTTCTTCTTCTTCTTCTTCTTGGCGGCGGCAGCGGTGATGACTTCGAACGGCATCTTCTCTCGCTCGCTCGACAGTTTGATTTGAGCGAAGCAAGACAAATGGGGAGGTCTTTCGCTATCGATGTCTGTGCCTGAGAAGCACGCCCGGTCAGAGCAAGCCGATCTGTCGCTTGCTGAGATGCGATCCAAGCGGAGAATGGGAAGCAAATGACGTCAAATTTTCTCTAGCACCCCTATTTATAGATTTGCTTGAAATCAACGTTCTATTTTAAAACAGTTATTAAACTACTTGAACAGGTATGTGGGATTCAGTAAGTATACGACATGGCCCTTTGATGTCTTGTCTTTCAATTGCGGTGCCATTCAATGAATTTCGTTAAACCAGCAAACAGTTATAAGAGTTCAAAATATTCCATGCCAACGTAAGGCTCTTGGTTTTGAAATTCCAATTTCACTCCTGTATAGAGAATTTTAATTTTACTTTCAAACAGTGCGGCATAATCAACTGCAAACGCATTCAGTTCCCGATGGTTAGTGCCTGTGCGTTAGTGTTTACTGTTCATAAGTCGCAAGGTGGAACTTTCCCCGAGGTCGTGTACGACTATGACAAACACCAGGATCAGCAATTGGTATATGTTGGTTTGTCGCGGGTTACTTCACTGCAAGGACTATTTTTGACAAACTCTACCAATTTTTTCAAGTTCCATCACGCCAAAGGCAGCAATTCTCCCTTATTGACTTAAGGAATGAGCTGCAGCGCTTAGGCAATCATCGATTAGTGACGCTTTGAGACGAACTGCGTGAAATACTGGATCATAGCGGCCAAGCCTGCATATTGATGAGTATCAATGTGCAGAGCCTAAATGTTTATGCAATGGATATTGCTACAAACCAAAGCACTGGACCGATTATATCGATTCTAACGATCGAAGCACCCGAGCTATCAAACATCTAATCTACTGGAGGAGTTTGGCGAACTACAGCTGGAGCCAGAAACCGATCACCCAACCAAGCAACACAAGGAAGCAACGACCAAACAAACAAATTCAATCATATGGCATTATTCCTGGAACACCAAACACTGGTTTTCGGAACCACAGAACGACAAATGGTTCTTTTCAGGACTACCAAAATGAGTCCAAAAAGAGTTAACTTCTGAAAACTTCATCCGATCAATAACAACACAAAACTAGTACACTTACAAATTCATACACATGACAAATCAAATCTCGATTACTTTTTCAAATCGACGTAAGTAACTTGCATACGATTTTGAGATAATTAATTCAGAAGAATCACAACCTGTCTTCTAAAACTGGTTTAAAATGAACCACTTTTTTTAACATTTTTTCGACGTGTACATTGCTTAAATTTTACATACAATGAGCTCGCGTTCAGAAACTGTGGAGTTCCTATTATTTCACACAAGATTTTTTATGACAAAATTATAAGCCGTTTTATTCAGTTACTTGCGACGTTTTTCTACCAGTGTAAAATCGACTCAAGTATTGTTTTGTTTTGATTCGTGGTTAAGTCACTTTGTCTCTCCATACAGCGGGGTGGCGAAAGTAGTGGTTAGGTTGCGAAAGTTGAAAATCTTACTTTCGCCGTTTTGTAAATCCAGAAATTAAACGTTCTAAAAGTGAAAAATCGAATTGGTACAGAGCAAAATGGGTAGAATTTCGTCTGCAAAACACGTAGGATCGATAAAGTAAGTTTGCATACTTTTTGACTGGAGTCTGTATGAATAAGTTTTCGAGAAATTATTAATCATCGTAGTTCTACGTCAACCCCGCGGTAATGTAAAAGACATTACCCACCCCAATTTTTTTTGACACTAAAAATCATTAGGTCGCGCACATTTCCGCAGTCTGAAACATGTTCATCCAATGGTTTGAAACTAATACTATGAAATGCAGAGAAAGCCGCTTTTAGCCTGCTTTAGCCTGACGGCCAAAAGAAAGTCTGAAAAAATGTTTACTTACATGCAGATATAATTTACATTTATTCACTACACCCTATATTGGCTTAACTTGAATATCTGGCATCACTGTATCGAATTTTATGCAATAAAGTCAACAATATAATCAATCAACAAAAAGTCGGAATAATCTGTTCAGACAAGTTTATCACAGACAAACAGACAACATATCCAACACACTTTTCGTCGTTCACCTTTCCAACGTTAGCTGTTTATTTTTTGCAGAAAAACACTTATTGCTACTTTTTCTGCAGGAAGTCTCAGTTCTTTCTTGAGAATTTTTCGGAGCTCGCAGCAAAAACTAAAATGTATAATATAACTATGAAACATTTATTTTTTCCTTTAAAATTCATATGCAATCCATAAATCAGTAAATATTAATGTTTAAGATTATCATCATTATTTTTAGCTTCGCTATCACTGGTTTGTTCGTTATCTTTTTTAACCAAAAGATTTTCCTATCCTGATAAGGAAACACTTATTTTTCGGGAATGCTCTAATAGATGTAATCACAGGATTTGATGTCGCCAACAAACAGTGTAATTATTCTTAGTCAGTACACCCAAAAGTTGAAACCGTCATTATAGGCGTTTTCTGCGTCTATTGATGGCGGAAAAGTGTTCTTCTGAGCGACATGACGTTTTTGAGCGTCTATTGATAGGCAGATAATCCGGTCATTGAGTCGAGCAGTTTTTACGGTACAAATGGGGAAGTACAACTTGATATGCTTTTTGAACCACGCATACCAACAAGCGGGTTTAGTGCTGTGGTATAGTATTTGGTTCTCACGCTCATGACCATGGATCGATCCTGGTTGATGTCGCATGTGTATTTTTTTCATGTGCGTGCATCACCAACACATGTATTAAAAATAAAACTTCCACACATATGCCTCTTTTAAGTGCATGTATTGGAAGTATGGAAATACGCAAAAAAACCGAGAGGGTGCAAACCAGATTCGAACCATAATCATCGAATCGACTAGCACACTGTGTATCTACTGCTCTAAACTTACTACTGAAATGATGAATAACCAAAGTCGATGTGGTTTTACGTTTCATATGCATGATTGCTCATGCTGTTGATAAACATGTGAACATGTGTTATCCCCAGCAAAATAAAGATATACAGTCAAGTCTCCTTTAAAGCGTTAATCATCGTATGTTGAACAAGTTTAATGTATATTCATAATAATTTATCACCTACCAGAGTAGCCACATTCTTTATTGTAGAACTTACTTAAGGACTGTTCATTTTATAAAGTGGACACCTTGTGCATGCTATATCTTTATAATATATCAATAGAATCGTAATCGGTTTTCTGTATAAAGTATCGTTAGATTATTATATTATTGCACGATGGTGTTATAACAAAAAAGCCATCAAAATAATTATAATTCACACGAATAAGGAACAACGTTTAGAATGGTCAAAGATTGGTAGGTCTGGAGCCAAGTATAATAGTTGAGTATGCCAAAACACAATTCATTCATAAAAATTCGGATTTTTGGTATGTGAAAAATATTGTTTAAGTTTGAAGAACATCTTTTCTAGGAAGTTTTTGTCGAAACTTCTTTGTTCTTATTTTGAAATTGTTTATCGGCATATCGGTCTATTTTGCTCGAAGTAAGAGGGAGTATGGAGAAGAAAGCAATGAATATTAGATGGATAGGTACCGTAAGGGAACGGCGAGAGAAATTGGATTAGATGTTGAAGAGGGCATACCATATGAAACAGTATTACTTGAAACGTCACTTCCTTGTGGCTAACGTCCCCTATGGGAACGGCTTGGGTGTGTTTTGAGAATGACACTACCAAGACAGCCCTGGTAGTGTCATTCTCAAACACACCCAAGCCGTTCCCATAGGGGACGTTAGCCACAAGGAAGTGACGTTTCAAGTAATACTGTTTCATATGGTATGCCCTCTTCAACATCTAATCCAATTTCTCTCGCCGTTCCCTTACGGTACCTATCCATCTAATATTCATTGCTTTCTTCTCCATGCTCCCTCTTACTTCGAGCAAAATAGACCGATATGCCGATAAACAAATTTCAAAAAAAAT
>NW_018736629.1:0-6501 GCF_002204515.2 Aedes aegypti
GAAACCGGAGGGACGTTCGGTGGTGTCGTGCAAGTGGGTTTTCCGGATTAAGCGTGGCGAAGCAGGCAGACCGGAGAAATACAAGGCCAGGTTGGTAGCGAGAGGCTTCAGCCAGAAGAAGGGTTTCGATTACTCCGAAACATACTCTCCTGTTGCGAAGATGGACACCTTGCGGGCAGTGTTGGCGTTGTCGAACCAGAGCGGTATGCACATCCACCAGATGGACGTTAAAACCGCGTTTCTCAATGGTGAACTGTCAGAGGAGATCTTTATGGCTCAACCAGACGGGTTTGAGCAGGGGAGAGGATTAGTATGCCGCCTAAATCGAGCCCTCTATGGGCTGAAGCAAGCTTCGCGAGCATGGAACGACAAATTCCATCGGTTCGTCGAGAAGTTGGGCTTCACACGTAGTGACAATGACCAGTGCCTCTACACGCTTGGATCCGGCAAGCAACAGGTGATCCTGGTGCTGTACGTCGACGACGTCTTGATCGCAAGTTCGTCACTGAAGATTCTCCAAGAAGTCAAGCGAAAACTGTCGGAGCGGTTCGAGATGACAGGCTCTGGCGAGGTAAGACAGTTCTTGGGCATGAACATCGAGCGTGATTTCAAAGAAGGCGTATTGAGAATTAGCCAACGAAACTACCTGGACGGATTGCTCAGACGTTTCGATATGAGTGAATGCAAGCCGAGGTCGACGCCGATCGAGAATCGGCTGAAGCTTAGCAAAGCGGACGAAAAGCAGAGAACGGATAAGCCGTACCGTGAACTCATCGGCTGTCTTATGTACGCGTCGCTGACTACAAGGGCGGACCTGTAGGGAACCAGGGAACCTGGACACAAGTCCTGGGGCTGTAAAGGCCCTGATAGGACTAAGTTGTGCAGGCGTTGTGGTGAGGAAGGTCATAAGGGCACTAGGCTGCAAGAACCCTCCCAAGTGCTTGATTTGTTCCGGCAAGTCCGTGAACAACAATCACCCAACGGGAGGCTCAAGGTGCCCGACCTTCAAACGAGCCATCAACGAAAAATCACAGTGCAGGTAACGCAGCTGAACCTGAACCACTGTGACGCAGCTCAGCAACTGCTGTACCAGTCAGTTGCTGAGTGGGGGACGGACATCGCCATCATATCGGACCCATACCGAGTACCCGCCGGCAACGGCAACTGGGTCGTGGATGGATCCGGAAAAATGGCGGCGATATGGACAACGGGTAAATACCCTGTCCAGCAGTTGGTGTCTACTACCTACGAGGGCTTCGTGATCGCCAAAGTAAACGGGGTCCTCTTCTGTAGCTGCTATGCGCCTCCGAGTTGGTCGACCGAGCGATTCACGCAGATGCTGGACTGTATGACGACCGCGCTGACAGGGCGAAGGCCAGTTGTAATAGCGGGTGACTTCAATGCCTGGGCCGTGGAATGGGGAAGCCGTAACACGAACCAGCGAGGTCAAATCCTGCTAGAGGCACTGGCCGTGCTAGATGTCGATCTGGCTAATGTTGGTGCCAAAAGTACCTTCAGCCGTAACGGAGCGGAGTCGATTATCGACGTTACTTTTTGTAGTCCTGGCCTAACGAGTAGTTCGAACTGGAGGGTAGACGATGGCTACACTCACAGCGACCACCTGGCGGTTCGCTACAGTATCGACTACAACAACAGCAGGCAGCGGGTTGAGGAAGCGGCTAGGTCAAGGCCAAGCCCTCGTAGGTGGAAGACATCGTACTTCAATGATGGAGTACTTAGGGAGGCGCTCCGCCGTGAGCGTAACCTACTCGGCCTAAGCGGGGACGAACTGGTAGCGGTGCTTACGCGTGCATGCGATGCGACCATGCCTAGAAAAGTCCACCCTAGGAATGGGAGACCACCGACATACTGGTGGACTCAAGCTATTGCGAACCTGCGCCGTGCCTGCCTACGGGCCAGGAGACGGATGCAGCGAGCACGTACCGAGCAGGAGCGTGAAGAACGACGGGCGGTGTTCACCGCTGCCAAAGTCGCGCTGAAGTCTGAGATAAGGGCAAGCAAAAAGGCCTGCTTCGAGGGACTCTGTCAGAGTGCCAACGCGAACCCGTGGGGTGATGCCTACAGGATCGTAATGGCGAAGACAAGAGGTGCAATTGCTCCTACGGAGCAGTCTCCACAGATGCTGGAGGGGATCATCGAGGGGCTCTTCCCGCGCCACAACCCTAGCCCATGGCCTCCTTTTGTAGGACAGCCGGGGATTGGGGCTGGTGATGAGGATAGAGTAACTGATGAGGAACTTGTAGGGATTGCAAAATCCCTAAGCATGGGGAAGGCACCAGGTCCGGACGGAGTTCCAAACCTGGCCCTCAAAGTCGCAATCTTGGAGGCTCCCGGTATGTCCAGATCTGCTATGCAGATATGCCTGGACGAGGGGGTATTTCCAGATGCGTGGAAGAGGCAGAGCCTGGTACTATTGCCAAAGGCGGGGAAACCACCCGGTGACCCGTCGGCGTATAGACCAATTTGCTTGATTGACACGGTGGGGAAAGTGCTCGAGAAGATCATCCTCAACAGACTGTCGAGGTACACCGAGGGTGTAAATGGTCTCTCAGGCAACCAGTTCGGCTTCCGGAAAGGGAGGTCCACTGTAGACGCTATTCTGGCGGTTAAGAAAACCGCTGAGATAGCACTCCAGCGTAAGAGGAGGGGTATTCGCTACTGCGCAGTAGTGACTCTGGATGTAAGGAATGCATTTAATAGTGCCAGTTGGGCGGCTATTGCTGATGCGCTCCTGCGTCTGGGGATACCCGAGTACCTGTACAAGATTCTCGGAAGTTACTTCCAGAATCGGGTATTAGTCTATGACACAGAGGTGGGTCGGAAGTGCTTTCATATAACCTCAGGAGTCCCGCAAGGTTTCATCCTGGGTCCGGTGTTATGGAATGTCATGTACGACGAGGTGTTGAGATTAAAATTCCCGGCGGGTGTGGTCATCGTTGGCTTTGCCGACGATATTACGCTGGAGGTCTACGGTGAATCGATCGAAGAAGTGGAATTGACTGCAGCCCACTCGATCGCAATTGTGGAGGAGTGGATGAGCTCCAGGAAACTGGAATTGGCTCACCACAAAACGGAGGCTGTTGTTGTCAACAACCGAAAGTCGGCGCAGCAAGCGGTGATCAGTGTAGGCGACTGCACAATCACTTCGAAGCGCTCCGTCAAACACTTGGGGGTGATGATCGACGACAAGCTTACCTTCGGTAGCCATGTCGATTATGCCTGCAAGAGAGCCTCCACAGCTATTGTGGCACTGTCCCGGATGATGTCCAATAGCTCTGCGGTGTACGCCAGCAAGCGTAAGCTTCTGGCCAGTGTCGCCTCGTCCATACTGAGGTATGGTGGCCCGGCTTGGGGCACGGCTTTGAGTACCGATAGCTACCGTAGCAAGCTAGAGAGTACTTATAGGCTAATGTGCCTGAGGGTTGCGAGCGCGTACCGTACCGTGTCACACGATGCACTTTGTGTCATCACCGGTATGATGCCTATTGGTATCCTTATCATGGAAGACATAGAGTGCTTCGAAATGCGCGGCACAAGAGGCATACGCAGGACTGCCAGACTGGCCTCCATGGTCAAATGGCAGCGTGCGTGGGACAGTTCCACCAAGGGAGTGTGGACTCACAGGTTGATTCCGAGGTTAGATATCTGGGTCAATAGGCGCCATGGGGAACTAACATTCCACCTAACACAGGTCCTTTCGGGTCATGGATGCTTTAGACAATATCTACACCGTTTCGGTCATGCGGGTTCTCCCGAATGTCCAGTTTGTGCAGGTTTAGATGAAACGGCGGAACACGTTTTGTTCGTGTGCCCGCGTTTCCGCACAATGCGTGACCGCATGTTTGCCACATGCGGTCGGGACACGACTCCGGACAATTTGGTCCAGAGGATGTGTGCAGACGAGTTTGGCTGGAATGCCGTTTCATCGGCTATCACCCACATCGTCTCGGAACTCCAAAGGAGGTGGCGTGTGGACTCGAGGAGTGACTAGTGCAGACGCTAATCAACAGGTGGTCCAAGGGTTTCGCAGTCGGCTACGTAGGTCATACCGGTGCCCTACGGTCGGAATCGACCCTTACAGCGATTAAGTGGCCGCGGGGAGAACATCCTGGTAGCGCTGCTGTCGTGGCGCCGGCCTACTGGGTGGGTACGAGCCTCTGGTTGTTCGGGGCAGGTGGAGGCCCCTTCGTCAGCAATCCCAGCTCGTGCTAGCTGATAGGGCCTGAGCCTTCAGTAGGTCAAATTGCGAAGCCCGCAGTATCAGTTCTTGATACCTGCGGTGCAGCTGGGCGCGGGCTTAGTGGTCGACCCTGCCCGCCTTCAGCGGACAACGGGAGATGAGGACCACCCGGGAAGCTGGCAATGCGCCAGCATGCTACCTTGGTGGACCCCCATAAGCGTGTCATCGATGTTCGTTGCTGCATGGCTACGCAGCTAACCTGGAGGATGCGATGTGCAATAGCCCCTCTCCGAAGCAATGCCTTCTTGGTGGTCCCGGAGAGACGAAGGGTTTGGCGGCAATGGAAATGGTTTAGTGGGTCGGGGGTGTAGTCCTATTTACTGCTTGTACGTAGTAAATGGTCCCCAACCCCACACTCCCGGACCTCGGTCCGGAGTCTGTTGAGCAGATTATCCCCCCATTGCTTAAAAGGAAAAAAAAAAAAAAAGGCGGACCTGTCGGCAGCTATCAACTTTTTCAGCCAGTTTCAAGCGTGCCCTAGCGACGAGCACTGGAACTATTTGAAGCAGATACTAAGGTATGTAAAAGGGACGCTAGATGTTGAGCTGGTGTATCGGAAGCGAGAGGGTGCTGCTTTGCTGGAAGTGTTTACCGATGCAGATTGGGCGAATAGCAACGTGGACAGGCGATCTGTAAGCGGATATGTGTGCAAGATATATGGGTGTACTGTAAGTTGGACGACCCGGAAGCAACAAACCGTTGCTTTATCGTCTACCGAAGCGGAGCTAGCTGCGCTCTGTTTGGCCATCTGTCACGTCGTCTGGATGAGAAGGCTGGTGTGCGATATGGGAAGAAAATATGGACAAGCGATATCGGTGTTTGAGGACAATCAGTCCACAATCCGTATAGCTGAGGACTCCAAGGATCATAGCCGGCTTAAACACGTGGACACGAAGTTTCACTTTGTACGTGACCTTGTGCAGCGTGGAGTTGTTGCCATCAAGTATGTGAGATCATCGGATCAAGAAGCGGACATCATGACCAAAGGTCTACCAGTGGCCGCTTTCAGAGGCCTATGTGCCAAGTTAGGACTCGAGCGTAGAGAAGACTACCGTGGTTAAGCAGGGGTGTTGAGTGTAACCACCGTACTCTAGTTGCCCCCACTTTGTTCTGCTCCTATGAGCGTACTTATGTTTTGCCCCTTTTTATTTCTACACCTTTGAAGTTCTTTCGGTCGCTATGAATGTGACATCTGATGTAAACAAATGTAAAGTGAAAAACACGTTTCGAATAAAACCATCTTTTAGTTAAAGTTAATCGCGGTTTTACTATTGTAATTTCCTCCCGGCCTATCCGAAACCACTTCAGTTTCGTCGCCAACTTTTTCCATTTGACGGCGACGATTGTCTACCTTGTCTCTGAGGTAACTCAGGTAAGTCAGATATGAAAATATTGTATAATATTGGCCCCAAAATGCTGCCTTGAGGAACAACAGTTTTTACAGTAAGTCTTGGAGACTTAGACTTGGAGCTCTGATAATTAACCTTGCTCGCACATACACGAGGCACCATCTCCACACCTACAGTCATCATCAACGTCTTCGTGGATCGGACGACGAAACAAGGATACCGCGGTGCTTCCATCTTGCCTCGAGAGCCTTGTGGAACTATAGAACGACTACATCAAGGTTCAGGCCGAATTGAAGGCGTTAGATAAAGTTTCGATTGAAGAGCAACTTAAGCAGCGGATGGAGATGGAATCTCATTAATATAGGGTCAAGGGGTTCCTGCTGAATAAATCGTCCATTGTCCCACCCCCTTCGCCTACTAATTGTACAAACGCTTAAGCCCATTCTTCCACCACACACGTGCGATTGCTAGACGTGAAGCTACCCGTTTTAAATGGAACCTTGGACCATTGGCTCAACTTCAATGACCTTCACCAATGGACCTATGCACGAGTTCACTATTTGACGTTTTAGCGGTGCCGTGTTATTTATGTGACCATGGAAACCAGTGAATTCGGTACCGCTCAAATGTCAAATTAGTGAACTCGTGCATCGGTCCATCGCTAGTTCACTCTTCGCATGACCTATTCAGTATGGACCAATGCACAAGTTCACTCGTTGACGTTTGTGCCGTGGTATTTATGTGACCATGGACCAATGCACAAGTTCAGTAATTTGACGTTTGAGCGGTGCCGAATTCACTTGTTGCCATGGTCACGTAAGTAACACGGCACCGCTCAAACGTCAAATAATGAACTCGTGCATCGGTCCATGGGAACAGGTGAATTTGAAA
>NW_018736630.1:0-22870 GCF_002204515.2 Aedes aegypti
TTTGCCGCGCATTCGTTCGTCATTTCACCACACAAAAACAATTTCTTCAATGTCTTTAATTACACGACGTTTCTTTCACATTAAAGCACTTTTCTCCAACAAACCGAATTACAGAACGCGATATTTACTGCTTCTAATTTGTTCCTTTTATCAGAAAGAGGCTCTCTGCGATCAATTAGCGACTTTTTTTATCACGTACCGTCGTTGGGGGTGACAATGGGTCAAAAAGGCATATGTACGATTTGTTTATTGAATAACTATCGCAATTTAGCTCCAATAAACTTCAAATTTGGTGTGTATGTACTTTGATGGTACATTAACAACTGTTCAAAAAATTATTGAAAAATATTTATTCACAGCGGCACTACAAGTGAATAAAAAATGACCCAATCTCGCCCCATAGAGGGGGTGACATTGGGTCACTATTATTGAAATAACTTATTTTTGAGAACATGATTGCAAAACCATTCACAGCTGAAAAATATTGATGAAATACGATGCAAACAAGACGAAAAGATATCTAAGATGTTTCACAAGTATGATAAACCCACTTAAAAGAACGATAATACCAAAAATCTGAAGAGCTATGAGAAAATATATGAGACCCAACATTTATCGTCAAGTTTACATAAATTTTCTTGTTTGTTTCCCTCAAATTATCTTCAAAGTCTCATCCCCATTGCCATAAAGCCTATTCAGTTTTCCGAGAGGTGTACTGAAACAGTGATTATTTTAAACCCTCGCAAATAGTTAAATTTCGGTGCGGCATTCCTCGACCAATAAATTTCAGGCAGATTTTGACTTCATAGTACCGGTATTTCAGCGATCCAACTCATTCGTACTTTCGTGAGATGTTTCTGTAATATGAAAACACTAATAAATAATTGAATTTATAAAAAAAAACAATTGATAAAATTTTACGATGTTGCTGCGCACGAAACACAGTTGCTGGTTTGAGATGTTTCGTTGCATTGTTATTCGATGCACGGAATCCTTGTTTGATGTTTCAGAGATGCTGTATTTAGAAAGAATAACCACATCTTAATGAGGAATGACAACACCCGGCACTGTAAAATTTCAAAAAAATGGTCTTGCAATTTAATTTACTATCGTTCTTGCTTGACCCAATCTCACCCCCATTTTCAATGTTTCAGACATCGTACCGAAAAAAATTTTTTTTTTCTGGAAAAAACAATTAGATTTTGGAAAATACTTGTGAAGTGTAATGAAAAGTCTTTCAACCTTCTACTAATACAACGATAGAGGTTAAAGTACATGCGTTATACTTTGCACAGGAGAAATTTAATGCTGTAAGTTTTATCTAGTTTCAACATACAAGTTTATTGATATAGTAAACAAAAATTACTAATTCTAAAAATGTATATTGTTATAAATTATGTGTGATAATATGTTCCCCAACATGTGAATAATTATTTCTAGCGATATCAGCGTTATTAGCTGATATGTTACATAAATCATAATTTTCCGTTTTGACCCAATCTCACCCCCTAGACCCATTGTCACCCCCATCGACGGTATTAACATTCTGGGTGGCGGTAGAACCCAAATCGAAATTTCGGAGACAATTTTTTCCAGGGATAAACCTACTAGCCAGTTGCAATTGCCGGTGAACCGTTACAACAAAACACGAATTAGAACGTTTAACTACGGAGGCTTCGGTGATTCACTCTCAAGCTAAAATTCTGCTGGTGTAGCGCTAACCAATATCTGCGGAATCACAAAAAAGGGGAGCACGAAAAAAGCACGTGGAGCAAAATAAAACACGACCGTTCGCGCAAAGCCTACTGCGATCTTCCTGTTAAAATTTCCACATATGTATGTTAAAATTCAAGTTATGTCTGTCCATATACACCTCAGATCTAACCCTCTATAGTTGACCATTTTGTATGTAAAATCGAAAACATTGAAAATGTTTTGTCCATTACTGTACTTTTAGCAAGCCTATATTTTGTTACGCAAATTATGTGTTGTGCTAACACACTTTGTATTGCCATTCTCTCTCGTCCAGAGTTTTTTCGATCACAACATAGAACTGTAGCATGAGCCTGTGCAATTTCAACACATCCTCTGTGTAACAAAATTTGAAAATGTGGTTAGTTTTTAGAAGAGAGCATCGAATTTTATCAGACTTTAGTTTCATCTGATCTTATTTTAGCTTGGAAGATTCTGTTAAAATCGTAGATGATTGTATGGCGAGAATCACAATGACGTATTGTATTGATATTCATTGTGAAATCCTCAACGGATTCTTCATGAGACTATTGCTTAATGAGATCGCTCATGTATTTAAAGTACAGAGCCTGTTCGATTTTGGCAACACATTTTTTACTTTTCCATAGTTTTTCTTTTAAAAAATTGCTGTTTGCCTTTGAGGAAAAATTATGGTGCGGCTTCGGCTATGGCATTTGGGTCATTCAAATTGAACGAATTCCACGAGTGCTAACCGTTGTTTGTTTTTTGTCTCACAGGAAACCACGTCCAAAGTGCACACTTAAAATACTTTACAGAAAGTTTAATCAGGTCAATGCAAGTAATAAACACATAAAATAGACTTAATCAGAACGGTTAAGTGAGAAGAATCAGAAGTTAGTGATATGTACGCCCATAGTGACCTACCCATAGGATGGGACCCTGGAAGACGAGCGCTTATGGAGTGACATTAACTTTCTTAGCTGCGTCACTCCCAACGTTGACTGAAACATTTCATTCACACTTTCACCCAATCACAAATATATTAGAACACACATACACTAAATTTGAATCCGGTCGCATCACTCGCTTATAGTGAATCCTAGACCATTACCCTTCCCATCATCCAACTTCTTGACATCTATGAAGGCGAAATTGATTGAAAAAAGGAGATCCATATGACTACAAATCTTGTTCGAATTATGTGGCAATAATTGCAGAAACCCTCAACCCTAGTAAAAACTACACTCCACACCACATATACAAAGTGTGTATTGTATGCTACTGTTCTTCATCAAGTCAATCGAGTTGTAGTATTTTTTACGAGCCGAGAACAATAATTCAATCCATTTTCACAGTTACTAGCGATATGATCTCATAATTAAAATAGCATGGTGATTGCAATTATTTCACATATAGGGGTTCGTTCTCTCTTTGCTCCCCTCGATTACTGTTAACCGGTGACTTAACATTTCTATGCAAATGCTACCCCTAAAGATCACTCAAACGATGGAACCGTGCAAATCAATTACCTATTGGTGCACATCAAGCTGCTGCTTATAGGTGCAAGTAGTCTAAACGCACCGATAAGTATATCTCTCACTCGTGTAGACTTCAATAAACCGCCACCGGGCACGAGGCCATAAATAATAAGGCCCTTGGATCTGTGTTCGACCAGATGTCTACGGTGGTGGCACAACCGGGGCTACAAACGGGGAGTGATGATGATGCTGGTCCGCTATGCATGCTAAGTTCAACTTGGTTTGGCGCTTCAAATAGCTGAGTCTACCTAATTATGTAAGCGCGGATGAGGTATTTTAACTAAAGGTACGGAAAAGCATAACTCATACATTGCTCATCTCGAATGCGGTTGGGAAGTGCGCTATTTGAAGGGAAAAATCGTCATAGACAGTAGCCACTCCGACTTTCTGGAATAATGCATGACGTGATTGCTATGTTTCAACTAGGGTAGAAGCACGGGTTTTGGCCATAGCACCAGTTTTAGCCAAACAGTTTCAAAATACAAATCCGCATGAATCATTTTGGTGTTAAGTAAACCACATTCACACACTGATATGAATTTTATTGTAGAAGAGCAATTCCACCGAACATGACAATTTTTTTTTTAAATTTAATTTTTGTATTTTGAATCGCCTGAAAATTTGCATACAGATTCTTTATGACCAAAAATGCCATTTTGCACCATCATACCGCCATTTTGAACCTCGCCTTATTTTTGAGAAGGGCGTATCGGAAAATGCATAGCAAATCTTTAAAAAAACTGTAACTCGAAAACGGTTTGTCCGATCGATTTGAGATCTCTACAAAAGTTGTAGGTATTACTTGGGACTATATGGAGAAAAATATGCACGGTAAAAAAAAATTTCAGATTATTTTTCATTTCAAAAACAAAATTTTTAAATCGATTTTCTCCAGAAACGCAGTTTCGATTTTTTTTATTTTTGGATATGTTTAGGGGACAACTTATGTGATTTGTTGCACAATGTTTCAAAATGGAAGAATTATGGACAAAAAGTTATGATTTTTTTAAAATTACAGATTTGAAAAAAAAAAAATCGAAACAGAGGAAAACAATAATTTTTTATGTGATTATTTGAAAAGTACAGAAAAATTGCAATCGAAAAGTACTTAGGTAAATTTTTTCTAGTTGCATCAATTTCGAGATAAACTCATATTTATATAAAATTTTCAAATAAAAAAGTAAAATAGGCCCTTTTCAAAGATATTTCGTGTTTCTCCCATTCCAGAAATATTTTATTTTGATTAAGTGAATCGCAGCTGAATGTTTATTGCTAGATCAAAACCTATATACTAAAGTATTTAAAAAAGTATGCACGGTAAAAAAAATATAAAACGAAATTTTCAAATGAAAATTTGAAGTTCATTGTTCTTAAAAACCGCAAAAATTGATGTTTTTTAATTTTTGGATATGTTTTGCAGCATATTGTTTGTAATTTCTTGCACAATGCCTCAAAACGGAAAAATTTTTGGATAAAAAAATAAATAATTTAAAAAAATAAATAAAACGAATTTACGTAAAACGATATTTTTGGTGCCGTTTTTTTTTTTTTGAGTACAGAAAATAACTATACTATTTTTAAAATATGAAAAATTTATATCGAAAAATACTCAAGTAAATTGCTGAGATGCATCAACTTCCGAGATATACACGGTAAATCTAAACGTGGCAATAAAAATGTGATTCTATCACAAACGGTGTACCTTTGGTCCCCCAGGGCTAAGCCCGGCTAATTAGTAAAGCCCTCTCATCGCGGCAAGATCGATACAACCAAATGCAACAATGGAGGATTTTTTTTGTTTTTTTTTGTTTTATATATATATAATTATATATATATTATAATATATATATATATATATATATATATATATATATATATATATATATATATATATATATATAATATATAATATATATATATATATATATATATATATATAATATATATATATATATATATATATATATATATACTGCAAATTTTATTTCTTAAATTATATCAACTACTTCTTGTTATCGTCACAGCTCGAAAATTGTCTAACTTCGATTTGTGTTTCAGAGATAGGGACAAAACGAGTGATATTTCTGAGTGCCTTGAACTGTTTTTGCACTTGAAAAAATAGTTGGTTAAGTTCTTGTGCAATGATATCATATTCTCCAGTAGTGAATAACAAAAGAAGATTTGTGTAAGCTGCTCTTCTTTCCGATTTTGAGCCCAATCATATAGTTCTCTTAGCATTTTTTATCGGATGTTCACGTTCTTTGGCAAAGACTGACTCTAGTAGCCATAACGTTTTAGTGTCCCTCCTATGGCATCGCATGGGCCCTTTTTCCATGTGGTGTTGCAAAAAAAATGCCAATGCAACTTCTATATCATATTTGATTTAAATTGCCAAAAGAGTTGAAAAGTTCTTCCTATTTTATAACTCGTGATCCAGCTCCGTCAGACAATAAAATATATCTTGTTGACACTTAATTTGTGATCCAATCGCAAAAATCTATCAATTTTAGATATGAAATAAGTTGACAGATACAGAATCGTGGCGCAAATTTTCTGAAATACAAACAAAACATAAATGATTGGCTTTGCCATCTTGACGATAATATATTACAAAACGATGCAAAGTAGCTTGCTGAGCATTCCAATGATGGCTTTGAACTTCATCTTGAAAAGAATAAATGTGTAGTTTTCCGAAAAAATCACAAATTACCACCAAGTATTCTTCCAATGGCATTTTCTGTACTAAACACATAAAAAAAGTATTGTTTTCCTTTATTTCGATTTTTTTCAAAATTTGTAATATTTTATAAAATTATAACTTTTTTGTCCATAATTCTTCCATTTGAACATTGTGCAATAAAATGAATAAGTTTGTCCCTAAAACATGTCCAAAAATAATAAAATCAACAGATGCATTTTCATACAAAATCGATTTAAATTTTTTTTATTAAAAAAATCTGTCATTATTTTTTACCGTGCATATTTTTTTTCCCAAATAGTCCTAATCCAAAAAAATAGTCCAAATAGTCCTTTTCCAAATAGTCCATCCCAAAAATTAAAAACATCAATGTTGCGGTTTTTAAAAACTAGTTGCTTCAAATTTTCATTTGAAAATATCGTTTATTTTTTTTTTCCGGAGCACTCTTTTTTTCAATACTTAAGCATAAATGTTTTGATCAAACGATAAACGATTTAGCTACGATTCGCTCAATCAAAATATTTTTTTCTGGAATGGAGAAACACGAAAATATGCTTTTTATTTGAAAATTTTTATATAATATGAGTATATCTCGAAATTGATGCAACCTAGAAAAAATTTACCTAAGTACTTTTCGATTGCAGTTTTTCTGTACTTTCAAATAATCACATGAAAAAATATTGTTTTCCTCTATTTCGATTATTTTTCAAAATCTGTAATTTGTAAAAAATCATAACTTTTTTGTCCATAATTCTTCCATTTTGAAACATTGTGCAA
Source organism: Aedes aegypti (assembly GCF_002204515.2). NCBI lineage: Eukaryota > Metazoa > Arthropoda > Insecta > Diptera > Culicidae > Aedes > Aedes aegypti. The sequence goes on from NW_018736630.1 coordinate 6,727, forward strand.
TAAATCACAGGGGACAACCTAAAACATATCCAAAAATAAAAAAAATCGAAACTGCGTTTCTAGAGAAAATTGATTTTAAAATTTTGTTTTTGAAATGAAAAATAATCTGTAACTTTTTTTATCGTGCATATTTTTCTCCATATAGTCCTAAGCAATACCTACAACTTTGTAGAAGATCTCAAATCGATCGGACAAACCGTTTTCGAGTTACAGTTTTTTAAAGATTTGCCATACATTTTCCGATACGCCCTTCTCAAAAAAAAAGCCAGGTTCAAAATGGCGGTCTGAAAGTGCATAATGGCATTTTTGATCATAAAGAATCTGTATGCAAATTTTCAGGAGATTCAAAAAATACAAAAATAATCGGGTTTGCGAGACGGCGTGAAACCGCTCAGAAACTACTGAATCGATGGAAAAATTAAGAACTGCACCAATCAGACAAAAATCCTGCAGAAGCTTTTAGCTATCGTCCAATCAGTTTGCTTTCCTCCATCAGTAAACTTTTTGAAAAGGTTTTTTTTTTAACAGAATGATGGACCACATCAACGAAAATTCATTTTTTGCCAATGAACAGTTCGGATTTCGCCATGGACATTCGACCACTCATCAACTTTTAGGTGTATCCGTTCCAACAAATCTGAAGACTATTCTACTGGTGTTGCTCTTCTAGACATAGAAAAAACATTCAACAGGGTTTGGCATGAAGGTTTGATCGTTAAATTGAAAAACTTTAATTTTCCAACGTACATCGTTAGAATAATTCAAAGTTATCTGTCAAATCGTACACTTCAGGTTAATTATCAGAACTCCAGATCTGAAAGACTTCGTGTAAGAGCTGGTGTTCCCCAAGGCAGCATTTTGGGACCAATATTATACAATATTTTCACATCTGACTTACCTGAGTTACCTCAGGTATGTCAAAAATCCTTGTTTGCGGATGACACAGGCCTCTCCGCCTAAGGACGAAGTCTGCGTGTCATCTGTAGTCGAATGCAAAAAAGTTTGGATATATTTCTTCATACTTGCAAAAATGGAAGATTTCTCCTAATGCTTCCAAAACTCAACTAATAATATTCCCACATAAACCAAAAGCTTTTTATTTGAAACCTTCAAGTAGACATGTTGTCACGATGAGAGGGGTTCCAATAAATTGGTCAGATGAAGTTAAGTACCGTTTTGATTCATATTACGGACAGCTTCAAATTCCGGACACTCTCGTTTGTATGGGAAACATTTCACACGAAATGTTTCAATTTTCGCCATCCAAAAGTTCTCATTTTCGAGGCTCGTTTTATTAGGTTTTTTCCATAAATATCATTGCAAATTTATAATGCCCAACTACCTTAGACGTCTCTTAAGTGGTTGAACGATTTCAATTGATGATTTGACTGTTCCATTAATGATTATCATGAGCTGTCCGTAATTCGAATCAAAGCGTCCGGAATATGAGGCAAAAGTGAGGGATCGTCCGGAATAAGAATCATGAAAAGGCCAAACGTTTTGATTTATTTAAAATTATTCAAGTTGCGGACGCGTGTTCTTTACCCACCATCCGAAAGTTAAGGACTTCCGACGCTCGATAACGCTAAAAAATCATACAGAATGATTTATTTTGTATGGTCCTAGCTGGGTTATACTTCACTGAGGCCTTAAGTGTCCGTAATATGAATCAAAACGGTATCTAGGGCTCACGCTAGATAAGAATTTAACTTTCAAAAATCACATTGAGGGCATTCAAGCCAAATGTAAAAAATATGTAAAATGTCTCTATACCCTCATTAATAGAAAATCAAAACTTTGTCTTAAGAACAAGCTTTTGATATTCAAACAAATTTTCAGGCCAGCCATGTTGTATGCTGTACCAATATGGACCAGCTGTTGTAATACCAGGAAGAAAGCTCTGCAGATAATTCAAAATAAAACTTTGAAAATGATTCTGAGGCTTCCTCCCTGGTATAGTACCAATGAGTTACATAGAATATCCAATGTTGAAACATTGGAACTAGGGTATTTCTGACTCTTGAAAATTCGAGGTATGGCTTCGTTTTATAATCATCTTAACGGAATGCATTCAGAGAATGAATATTGCGTTTATAATAAGTGTTATGATGCTCCTCTTGAATTTGTCGTGCCTTCAACAATGGTCCGAGGAACTCCTCTAAGGATGTTAACAAGAACTGCACCAATGATTTTCAACCGACTGCATCAATATGTTGACTCTACCAAAACATAGTCAACATCCCTGCACAAGAAAATATATTCTGTTTATTTAACCAGAGTTGTAGTATTTATGACTAGAAACATTCTAGATTGGACAAGTTTGGCATTATATTTTTAACCACACTGTGTTGTACGGTGGGTGTCACGAATTGAAATACAATGCTTTGTAATTGATGCTACTACACTGAAATGAATGGTATCGTAATTCAAACGACATCATAATAGTAAAATTTACAATGAGCAAATATGGGTGAAATTACTAAAAATTCAGTTAAATTGATTGACATTGCATTACTTTAAGAATGTACATGGTTATCCATGCATGGTAAATTTAAGAATACAATGTTTTAAAAAAGCTCATATATATTTTGACATTTTATGATTTAATCTGCCATCTCTGTTGTAAAAATAAAAGAAAATTATTATTTTCAAAAATGCGTTGTCACTTCTACAACATTTAGAATGTATAATTTACGAACTCCGCAGTATTTTTTTTCCTATCGTGTTTATTTACTGTCCACCATCTTGTCTTTCTATTTTTTGTATTTCTAAAGTTGACATGCAGGAAAAATTCAAGTTTCCACCCCAAAACAGCATATATTAGAGCATTTGGGCTAGTGAAAATAATAAAAACTAATCGGAAACTTGGAAAATCATTCATGGTAAGTCTGTACTTTAAAGAAGCTGCTTGTTTTACTCATTTGTTTGCTGCTGTTTCGTCTTCAGATCCAACTGGGAAACCAATCGCGTCAAGTTGAACGGTTGTTTCCTTCCATAACCCATTATTTCCTGCTTCAATGGAGATCTTTTATTCCGGTGGTAAGTATACATCGATCTGTAAATTTAGTAGTCTGTTTACCCAATCCTTCAATTTTTGAATTACTTTCAGCGGGAAATGTTCTCCAATATACCTATATTCGAAAAACGTAAAACGGTTCCCAATATATTAATGTGTTAGCTGGCAATATACCGTAGAATATGTATTTAATTAACAATACAATTATGTTCGTGTAATGTTTTATCATCTAACTTAAGATAAAATAATGATATAAAATGAAAAAAATATGTTGTTTTAATAATTAAATCAAGATTTTCAAATAACCACGTAGCAGTCATTTCAACACAGTCAAAATAATAAGTTTGTCTCGTATATTTGACTACACAATAGTTTATTCGTTAGTATAGACAACAACCTTGACTAAATTCGGTCATAATGGTAAAAACTACAATAGATCTTGTTATGATAATCATGAGATCACTTCGGTTGAAAAACGTTGGTGCGAGTCTGTTAATTCTAACCCTTTTGTAATGATTTTCACTACAAAGCTCTTTTCAGTGTATGGACATAGTCATTCACATTTACTGCACTGCTCAGTGATTTTTACCAGATTATAGTAAACTTAACAGATTTATATAGTCGGTTGAAAATCGTTGGTGCATTTCTTAATTCTACCATGGATTCGGTAGATTATAAAACAAAATTTGTTTTCGTGCATGGTAAAGCTGGTTGTGCTAATTTTCCCTGAATGTCGTTTCCCCTAACGCCAGTTGGCCGAATGCAAGTTCTCTGAATACCCCGTTTCCCAAGTAGCCCATTTCCCCGAAAAGTGCATGGCAATAATAATTATCATAAATTCCTCATCTGATACACGGGAAAAAATCTGTGGTAAAAATTACTATTTTGGCTGACTACGCCCATTCTTGAAACTACCATGCAATTTAACACCAATTTACTATGTTTACGGTACATCCCACCACATTACTGGAACATTTGACAGAAATAATGTTCAACAATCTGATTTCGATTACAGACATGGTGAAATCCAGCGCATTTCTGGTCTGCTGAAAATTGCCGGTGCAGTTAACCCCCTAAAATGGTTATTTTACTGCATACACCCGATCTGTTTTTGCACGGGAAATGCGTACCGTGCAAAAAGTTTTCAGTTCAAAATTTCAAAAACCGTGCAAAAAAAGTAACACCATTTATCGATGTTTAGCATTAGCATTAGCCTTAAGCATTTCGCACAAATTCGTAGGTGGTACAGTCCTAGACCATTGTATGAGGGTTGCCTCCTTCCGTCCGTTAGGGTCATTCAAATATTACGTAACGCAGAATTTGCCAATTTTAGACCCCCTTCCTCCCCCACGTAACAGCTTTTGTATGGAAAATTTTAAATTTTTGCATGGACCGTAACACTATGCTAGACCCCCTCCCTCCCCCTGTTGCGTTACGTAATATTTGAACAATCCCTTACCAAAGTGAGAAGTTTGGGACTAACCTCTAACTCTTAGACAAGATTGACGCATCCTCCAATAGTCGAGAGCTGTCCTGGCCACGTCCTTGCGAAAGCTGGGAAATGGGAAGGATGATTCAGTGAACACCTACTTAAGAAAGATGCAGAGAACTCTACGACCTCTCATAGGTGTTACGGGATGTTGTGGAATGTTGATGGAAGGATAGTGCCATAGGATACGTTCGGTAAACGTTCTGGCCGATAAATGTTCAATATTTACGCATTGTTATCATGCGCTGCTGATCAGAACAAACTCACCAAATTCCTTTTTCGAAACTACTCTGCAATCTGTCGCTCCACTAGCAATGAACACTGACAAACTTTCTGACTTCTGCCATCACAAAATACTCGTTCTTCGCTTTTCACTTTTTCGAAATATTCGAATTGTTCCAATAGCTATAACTTGATTCCTTCGTCAAAATGATCCTTTTTGCGCGGGGAACTGCCTGGTATCATAATCAGCTTCTGTATTGACTACTTCACTGAATCATTTGTGCAAATACGTAACACGATACAGCATGTTCCGGAGTACTTCTTAAAACTTTGTTTTGGAATTTTTGGCTATAAAAACACTTTTCACTTCCACACAGCATTTCATTGCACGAAGCCCTTGAAATCACACTAATCACAAGAAAACAAAAAATCCGGGTGACGTAGTGCCGGCCAAACTACTGCAAATCACGTGAAAATCTGGCCCGCAGAACAACACAAAATTAATATTTGCAAAACTAAAACAAGTGGCATAGCGCCATCAGCCGATTCTATTTTTCGCCACGGAACCGAAGCAACGTGACAGCAAATGCAAAACGCAACCGCCCGCTCGCACGGCTTGCTGCGATCTCTCAGTGATTTGTTATATTTACCATTATTTCTATGAAGTTTAAATTAGAGCTTTTTTTGGCTTTAATATAATATAACAATGCACAGAATTTACAAAAAAAATGTCCATAGGACTGACACTTGGCATCCAAAAGATGTATTATTCAAGCATCTTCGCAGCTAGTTTGAGAATATGTTATCAAGAGACAACATAACTATAGTACTTTGAAGTTTTGGGCCTATAATAAAGTTAATTTTGAGTATTAAATTACCACGTTCAATTTTTACCACTACTAAATGCAAAAAACTCTTATCAATATGTTAATCTTCTTCTTCTTCTTCTTTATTTCTTCTGGCGTTACGTCCAACTGGGACAAATCCTGCTTCTCAGATTAGTGTTCTTATGAGCACTTCCTAGTTATTAACTGAGAACTTTCTTTGCCGATTGACCATTTTTGCATGTGTATATCGTGTGGCAGGTACGAAGATACTCTATGCCCTGGAAATCGAGAAAATTTCCTTTACGAAAAGATCCTCGACCAGCGGGATTCGAACGCACAACCCTCAGCATGGTCATGCTGAATAGCTGCGCGTTTACCGCTACGGCTATGTGGCCCCTGTTAATCAATGTGATTCAAAAGCGTTATTGACCGCCCATTGCCACTATGGTCCAGGATCAGTTTTACGCGGAAAGATGCATTTAAGCTTTAGAATGAAACATTAGACAAAAACGGTCTTCTACAAAGTTGTTTGTTTTAGTAAGGTCCTTTGTTTGGGGTTATTGAAAATTAGGGTGGACCACATTTTCATAGAAATTGTGTAACTAACTTTCTTATTTGTAGAAATTATATTATACATGCTTCAGCAAAGTTGTAGACAATTCAATTTTAAGCAACTTAGCCAAAAAGTTTTTTTGTATCTTCTAAATTGACCGATTTAGAGCTGTGCCGGAATCAGATGATTTGTAGCTTCATTACCGATACAGATCTATTTTTAACTTATTTATATTTACATCAACTTTCACTCCTCCCTACTCTTTTACTCTCACACCGAGCAGGTAGGAGAGAGCTCTGTTGTTAGTGAGGCTAGCTGCCTGCGAAGAGGGTCAGTTTGTCTCAGTCACCATCTGATACTGACGGAGGATGGATGTGCTCCTCATAGCACGGTCCTCCGTTAGGCGTCTTCTGGTGGCTGGACTGGTTTTTTTGTGGAGGGGCTGGGAATCGGAACCCATGACCTTCCGCTTATGAAGTGAAAGCATAACCTTAAAGCTACAGACCCCCTATGCAAAAATATTGATGATATCTATTTTAGTTCAAAAGTTATTGAAGTTTATCTGCTTAAAATCCTTTGTTTTACAGGGCATTTTATTGGAGTTACAAAAATAACACATCTGTAATTTTTTGATATAATATACAATTTTATTTTGTCTTTTGAATACCGTCAAAAGATATTTTGTATGTTTGCCCTAATCAGAGATATTCACAATCAAAGTAGTATGTTTTTGAGAGAAAAACAAAAATAAATCCCAAACGGAAGGAGATAGCGTGTTTCATAGACTACTTTGATGAGAAATTTGAATTGAAAACTCTAGAGCCAGAAAAGTTTTGATCGGACCACCCTATGTCGCCGTAGGAAAAAAGCTCAAATCGGTCAATTTAAGAGATACAAAAAAATTTTTTGGCAAAGTTACTTGAAATTGAATGGTCTACAACTTTGTTAAAGCATGTATAATATAATTTCTACAAATAAGAAAGTTAGTTACACAATTTCTATGAAAATATGGTCCACCCTAATTTCAATAACACCAAAGGGCCTAACTAATACAAACAACTTTGTAGAAGACCGTTTTTGTCTAATGTTTCATTCTAAAGCTCAAAATGCCTCTTTCCGCGTAAAACTGATTCCTGGACCACTGTGCATTGTTGCTTCTCCGTTATTACAAGAGCAATGCTTGCACAAGGAACCAACGGATGCTACTTAGAATTAGTCACCGCATTCTCAGTGTGTAAGTAATGGAATTCTCATTCCTTGTACTAAGCAATACCGGTGCGGCTGCGTCCGAATACAGGTCAATTGGGGTTATAAATATTTACGTATACTATCTTTGAGGAAGCCGGTGGAGTTCTCTGCACTTCCACAAACAAACAAGCAACAAATTTCATTCGTTCTTCAGACTACAGCCTAACCACACGTATTTTATTAACACTCTCTCAAGAAATTATGGGCCCAGAGCGTAGGCCATAGCTGAAGAATAGTAAATCAAAAGGAAGTTTTTCTGGTGTGCCCAACATAGTTCTTCCGAGGGGCGATTCAAGTTCTCAAGGCGGTAGGAGTACTGGTGGCGGATCGAGAGGAATCGGCGAAGGAGATGGCGCCTCGACCAGTGGTGTTGGTGTGTGGCCAGCTGCGCCGGTGCGATCGTTTGGAAACGCAGTTAGTCTACCGGCCGTGGAGAAATTGAAAGGACGCCAGAATTACGCCTCCTGGTCCTTTGCAATGAAGATGATCCTCATACGCGAAGGGACGTGGCTCGAAGAATGTGAATCTGTCGAGGATTACGTGGATATTCCGGAATTGAGCTCACAGCTGACGTGGTGAAAACCAAACTTATTCAAGACGTGAAGTGGCCGTTGAATGCTTCAAGTACCGAAGAAGGAGCTCTTTATACGAAACCGAAATCAAGGCATCCGAAGGCAGATAAAAAGAAAGAAGTTTGCTTCAATTGTAACAAGCGGGCCATTTTTTTGGTGAGTTGTCCCCAGAAGTCGATGTCGTTCAAGCCAAAAGGCAAGGCTCTTTGTACTACACTGGCGGTTGGAAACGGAAGTGAAGATTGCTGGTTTTTCGATTCCGGAGCGACATCCCATACGACGCGGACTCAAGAAGGATTTGTCAAGCAAATTGATTGGATTACATCGATCAACACTGCGGGTAGCCAGCGAATCAAATCTGTAGCGAAAGAGACAGTTAATCTGGAGCTGGATGAAGGTCCGATTGAAGTCAAGGAAGTCTTGATGGTGCCGGAGTTGTCAACCAATCTTTTGTCCATCAGTAAGATCTGAGAGAAGAATATGACGGTGCTTTTCAAGAACGATGGCTGCGAGGTACGATGAAAATGGCAACATAGTTGTTTCTGGAATTCAGAGGACGGAATGTACAAGCTGCCACGAAGAGAATTCAGAAAGCGCGCGTGATATCCGAGGTCGAGTTGTGGCATCGATGACTAGGCCATCTGAGCAGGCAGTTCAGGGAAAAACGACCTCGCTGGTGAATGGACTGGTGTTGCAGATGACGGACATGCCCGATTGCATCTCTTGTGCTCAAGGTAAACAGAGTAGAAATTCTTTCCATTCCAGTACTTCCAGAGCGACAGATGTTTTGGATCTTGTACACTCCGACGTGTGCGGTCCGATCGAGGTCCCATCGATTGGTGGAAGCCGGTATTTTGTAACATTTGTTGATGATGGTGTTTTTACTTTCGTGTTCCTATATTTCGTTGGATCCAAGACTCAAGTGAAGGAGGTTTATGAACAGTTCAAGGCACTGGTTGAGCGACAAACAGGACGAAAGCTCAAGATTCTCCGAACCGATAATAGGGTAGAATATGTCAACTCGTCGTTGAAGAAATCCATGCAGCAGGATGGAGTGGTTCATCAAACAACATGCCCTTACACTCCGGAACAGAACGGCACAGCGGAGCGTATGAACCGTACGCTGGTCGAAAAAGCATATCCATGTTAAACAACGCTAGGCTGCCGAAGAAGTTTTGGGCGGAGGCCGTATCTACCGCGGCGTACTTGGTGAACAGGAGTTACACTCGAGCGTTGGAAGCCAAAACCCCAGAAGAAGCCTGGTCGCAGAAGAAGCCAAATCTGAAGCACCTACGAGTTTTTATATCCCGAGTTATGGTTCATTCTCCAAAGCAGAAACGGAAGAAATTCGACCCGAAGTCCGTAGAAGGCATCTTTGTAGGATACGATGAAGGTTCAAAAGTTTTTCGTGTCTACCTCCCATCAACAAATGAAGTGACCGTTAGTCGAGACATAGTGTTCATCAACGAAGGGCGGCCGTCAATGACGTCATCAACAGAAGGACCAGATCAACCAGTCGAATTCATGGAGTTGCATTCCTGGCTGGACGTTGAGGAGAATTTTGATACTGAAGTTCAAGAAACCAACAACGTAGCAGTTTCTGGTCGTAACTTCAACGTGACGTCCGAGAGTGAGCTTGCCGTCGCGCTCCCACCGCAACTTGAAAGATCCGCTGAAGAGCAGCATGGAAAGAGGCGCAGCGGTCGGGAGCGCCAACCCACAGGCAAGTATTAAGATTTTGTGTACTTTAGTTCGGTTACTGTTCCCGACGATTTTACAGAACTCAGCCCGGTGAATGCTGATCCGGAGCGAACTGGTTCAGCTGATGATCCTACGAACTATGCGGAGGTTGTACAGCGACCAGATCGAGATCGGTGGATGAAGGCCATGCGAGAAGAGTTGGATGCTCTGAATGAAAACGATACCTGGGAACTGCCGGACTTACCGAAGGGCAAGAAGGCGATTCGCAATAAGTGGGTGTTTAAAAAATAGTACGGCCCCAACGGAGAAGTGGATCGATTTAAGGCACGGCTAGTCATCAAAGGCTGCTCCCAACGTTATGGTGTCGATTATGACAAGGTCTATGCTGCTGTGGTGCGTTATTCGACGATCAGATATCTCATGGCAGTCGCAGTGGAACACAATCTGCTTAATGTACCGTTTTGTCTCAAATTCCGAACAGACTCATATTCCGAACACTCGGTTTTTGTATGGCGATTTGGTTGAAATGTTTCGCTGAAATATGTCACCAAACAACAAGGAAACGGAAGTCAATTGCAATTCAATTTTAACGTCCCCAATATAATTTATACCGCGGGAGTAGTGATGATTCTCTAGTTTCAGACCAGAAGAACAAGCTCAAATAAATTTATTTGCGAAATTATTCATTTGAATACGATTTATTCGTGCTGTTCGGAATTTGAATCAAGGTGTTCGGAATATGAGACAGAATAAACACAGTGTTCGGCATTGAATCATTCCACACTTCCACACTTTGAAGTAAAAACAATATTAAAACTAATTGAATCAACATTATTATCGGTTTTAAAATTTACACGAATATCTGCCAATTTATGCCAATCAGATGCATTTGAAGTCACTATTGGCCTTAAGTGTTCGGAATATGAGTCAAAACGGTACTCTGGGTGCGCAACAAGGCCGGATATAGCGTTTGCCGTGAACATGGTCAGCAAGTTCAGTAACAACCCTGGACGTCGTTATTGGGAAGCAGTAAAACGTATATTGCGATATCTAAAAGGCACGCTGAACCACCGTTTACAATTTTCAAAATCGACAATCCTACTCTAACGGCTATTCCGATTCGGATTGGGGAGGAGATGCAGATGAGCGAAAATCTACAACGGGGTACGTTTTTACCAAGATAGGAGGAGTGGTATCCTGGAACTCCAAGCGGCAGGACGTTGTGGCTTTATCGACGTGTGAAGCCGAATATATTGCGCTATCAAGAACAACCCAAGAAGCTCTCTGGTGGCAGCAATTAATCAAGCAATTCGACGAACAGCAAGTGATCCCGATCATGTGCGATAACCAGTCGACGATCTACGTGGCCAAAAATCAAGGTTTCAATCCGAGGACGAAGCACATTGATATTCGTTACCATTTTGTACGGGAGACGCTCAACCGAGGAAATGTTATCCTGGACTACGTTTCCACGAAGCAGCAACCGGCAGACGGATTTACAAAACCTCTAACCAAGCAGAATCATGAACATTTCAAGAAAATGCTTGGGATCGTAGGTTAAGGGGGAGTATTGAGATGTGAGTAAATTGTAGTAACCTACGACCGGCTCATTATAGCCATACCTACCCTAGCAACGATTGTTTAGTTGTACAAACAAGCAAATAAATTTTCATTCGTTCTTCAGACTACAGCCTAACCACACGTATTTTATTAACACTCTCTCAAGAATATGATCACAATCATATACGAAGACTGTTCGCATTTACGCTAATCCAACGATCTGTAGTTACCTGTAGCTATAAAGAACTATACCAATCCTCCCACAACGTACACTTCACTCAGCTAATACATCCCCCAATGGGAATCAGTCCAATCACCCACATCAAGTGCAATTCGTGCGCCATTGAAAGCGAAATTGATTGTCACAAAGGCCATTGACTAACATTATGGCCCCTCGCGGTAATGGCCATCGACTGCCATTATTAGTGTCTATCCGCTTGATCCGTCGGTATTCAGCGACAGCAGCCGGTCGGACAGTATCGTGTCACTTACTCATTGGTAATAAGGCGCTTCCCGATCCGGTATGAGTAAACAACAATCATCCTATTCTTTGGAAACTAACTACCTTCAGTTGGTCCCAAATGAAATGATCGTGGACGTCGATGTGATGAATGCGACACGTATTGTTCGATATGATAGTGGAATAACAAATTGCTTGAAATTTCCGGTCAGCTCGATTTAAGTCACATAAGCAAGAATTCTTTCCTTCTCTGAATTTTTTTTGGTTCTCTAAATGCTCTTGAAAAATTGGTAATGGCTCTATTTTATATTTACCTTAAATAAGCCTTTTTTTAGAAGATTGTCTACCCAGCAGATTCCAAGATTCCGCGAAAGATTATCTCTGGCTGCCGATTCGTGCACACAGGAGTCGTGGAATGGAAGCAATAATAGGAAATAATAAATGCCTGGCAAGATAATGATATGCACAATTTGATGGATGACTGTAATTAGCACCATTATAGCCATCAGTCAGTGAATCGCGCGCGCACTTTACGATGGTAATGAAGTCTTGGTGACCGTAGATCGGGACCTATCTATAGATATAGAGCAAAAGTTGTTTCCCGGGTCATATCATTTGATTCTGTCATAGGCAGACTTTAATTTAGAGAACATAAGGGCCGTCCAAGGTTTATCAAATTAAGATGATAGTGTTGCCGTGTTGTATTAACTATCTTCAATTGCAAATGCAAAGTTTAACTTTTCGTTTTTAATTAACTGCAGCGCTTTTCTCTTTTCTATCAATTCGCAGCACAGCAAACAGAAAACGGCAGAACCATGCAACCGGAAGCAACTGTCCGCTTCTCGTAACTCCATCGATGCATCTGCCAGCGAGGACCGCTTCATCGAGATACCAGTGCCACCGAATGGAGACAGTGCTTCGTCCATATCGTGCAGTGCTGATTTACAAGAAGTTGACAAACCAACCTCACCGGAAGATGAGGCCACCAGTGTCAAACAGAAAGTCAAGGCCAAAGTGCGCCAACAGCGTGAAAACAGTTTGAAGAACACATTCGGCTGGACCCGAATCGATGTCCTGACCATGCTGGTGGTGTGCATCTTTCTGGCTTCGTTCTGCTTCTCAGCCGTGGTGGAAGCGCTGCAAACCTTGTCCCACATCCACCACCAGGACGCGATGCACTATCCCATTCCGGTTCTCATACTCGGTGCCATGGGACTCATCCTGAATGGGTTCTGCTATTTGCTCATCGGGGGCTACACGTACCACCAGGGAAGCTTCCTGTACATCACTTCCAGCGGAACGGTGATACTGGATCGGGTCGTCACCGGAGACGGCATCCGGAAGGGCGAGCGTCGGCTGTCGGGGTCACGACGACACGTGGCTGCTGCAGCTGCTGGTTCTCCAAAGCGACAGAGCGTGCGAGAACTGATGCGAGATATCTGTAGTAAGTATTTAGCCACACTAGGGTGTCCCAGAAAAAAATCAATGTCCACAAAGTCATGGTGCTCAACCCTTGAATGAATGAAATGCTTATTTGTAGCATTTTTGTAGAACAAATCAACTTTCTAAAAAATCGTTCGATGTTTCCGCCACATTGATTTATAAAATAATGACAATTTTCGATGAAAATTGTCATATATTGCATTTTTTGTTCGAGTATGGAGTAATAGTGCAGTATTAGTTTTTGAAAATATTCAATTGTTCTATTTTGTCAATCTATAAAACTTTTTAAACTTATAAATATCTATTTTCGGGTTATTTTTTGTAAAATATTGAATCTAAAATATATGCACGATTTTTTATTCTAATACTTGAAATTCCTCTCCGATAATACAATTTATTACGAACATTTTCAAAGATGATCGAAAAAATATTGTCACGGGTCTGAGATACATATTGTCGTTTGAGTAAATTAGAAACTTTTTTTTCTATTTTCTAGAATTTTGCCATGAATACACTGATACAGGCGCATAATAAGTATCAAATTTTGAAAAACTCTAAGCAAACTCTAGCAAATATCTGTTGCCGTATATGAACCAAAACAACTCATGAGCGTAGTCACGGGGAGGCATAGGAGTTGGCCGTTCCCTTCTCCTTTGGTCGACGAAAAAAATAAAACCAACTAGTTTAAAAAAAAACAGCATTTACACCATTCATTTATTTAAAATAAATCACTCAAAGAATTTTGCGTTGCTTATGTTTGAATTTATCGAAAATTGTCTTCAGCGTTCATAATTGCATCCTAATTGAATTCTTCTTGAAGAATTATTGGACTTCACCAAATATTTGAACTTCCGCCCAAGTTCTCTCCAGAGATCATTCAACGATTATATCAACACAGTCGATACTTTGAGAGCAACCCGTCAAAAATCTTCTATGGAACTTAAAAGGATCTGCCAAGTAATCTTAAAAGGAATTCATACAGGGATTCATCGAAGACGTCAAAAAATGTGATGAGAGATAGTTCCACATATTCCCGAGGAATTCCTCGTGGGACTTCTGTATATATTTTTTCTTTCGATTCTCCAAGGATTTCATCAATTTGCACTCCAGTAGGCGAATTTCGGCGCGTATTCCCTTCGAAGAAATGATAATTTTCGTGCTGGTAAGTTATGGAAGAATATTTCTTCTTTCGAAGAAATTGTGCGCCTGAATTCACCTGTAGTGATGTATTCCAGAAAACGTTCCTCAGAATACCTTGAATTTCTTCATCGAGTTGTCAGCAATACTTCAATCTTTCAGAAACTGCTAAGATTATCGAAAGATTTCGGTAGGAATTATTCATAGAATTTTTCAAGAATTTCACTAGGAACATCACTGTGAGTAACAGTTCCAGGATGTTATTTTATTGCCTTTAAGGCAAACCTGGCAGGATCGCCAATGTGCATTTCTGCATCTTTGGAAAAGGGATCAACTAGGACCAATGATTAACTTCAAGCAATAATGTTGCTTACTCGTGTGCACACTGTCAAGTCTGAAACGAAGAGGCACTGTTTCTATGGTGCGATGTTGGTCGCCGCCTACTTATGTGATATTTGAATATCTGTCAAAGTTACCACGTGCGTTGACTATGTTCGGATGGCATGATTAATAAAGCAGAAGCCTTCATATTCCGCGGTCTACACAGAGTCAAACGATCTATGTAAATGCATTCTGCACACAAAGCAATATATTCGATATAATACCCTGAGAAATTTCTGGAAGAACTCCTTGAAAAATGCAAATTACCCGTAGGGAAAAGCAAAAATCAAACTGCATCATTAGAATGATTAAGAAGATTGAAACGAACCTGATCAACCAGGGTGATATAACCATAAATATCTCAGGCTACTCATCTGTTTGATTATTCGCTTTACGAAACAATACTTTGATGAGAGTCTGAAGTAAAAAAAAATGCTACAATTTGGTGTTACCGTTTTTGGGTGTGTTTCTGGTACCACCCGGCCGAAAAAAAACTCGAAAACTTCAAAACACGTCACATTTTAATTTTTAGATTTTTTTGAGACAACTCAACCGATTCGGATGATTTTTTTTCAGAGAAAATATCTATTTTGAAATTCCCGCTTTTCCCGGATTTCCCGGTAGAATTTTTAAAACTTTCACGGTTTTTAATTGAGGGGCCCGAATGTTGTTACAATGTGACCCTTCTTTGATCGGTTTTTCAATTGAATACACCTAAAACTATACTTCAAGATTTTCAACGGTATTTTTAGGGTGATTTTTCCGTCCAATAAAAAAAATATTCGTAGAAGATTGGCTTGTATGTTTTTGGTTGTCATACAATTAGTAAGGAATGACAAATAGTTGAAATAAGTCGTTTTCTCAAAAGTAGAATTCTGTCACTTTTTATTTATGGACACCGTCTTCAGCTTCGCTGTACAGACTGAATATCCTTTAAAATACTAATAGATTTGTCTAACAATATTCTTAAAACGATTTCTACAAATATTAAAATCAAAGACATCCACTTCATTTAAAAAGTTAAAACATTTCTCTAGAGGATGATTTTGTCCGAAACAGTACGGTTTCGAGTTGTCCGGAATAGAGAACGTTGACGTAAAAGAAACTTACACCCCTTCGCTTCTGCTCTTGGCACTTTTGATTTACTTCAAAAACTAGCTGTCCCGACAAACGTTGTATTGCCCAGTAGGCCGTAGAGGAAAAAATCCCGAAGTCAATGTCAAATTTGCTTTCTTGAAGGATTTCCCAAATATATTGTTCCACTCAAACACGAGCCCTTGAGAAAAACAAAAGTGAAAGAATTGTTCAAATAGGACGTCCGTTCTCAAGCCTACTCGTGACATACAAACACCATTCCATTTCCATTTACATACCTAGATATGCCCCTCTTGTGCATCCTATAACCCTAAGTATTTCAATTTCCAACCTTACTTTTTTTTTCTTTTTTGCTGCTGACAAGAAAAGTAATCGCCTATTTCGATGCGGGAATTTCTTCCGAGAAATGATCAAGAAAATCACTTTTCTTTGATCGCAAG
>NW_018736631.1:0-39184 GCF_002204515.2 Aedes aegypti
ACTGAAAACATTTGTTAAATAAATCAACCTACAATGATAAGCTACTCTCTGGATGTTTATTGATCAGAATGTAGAAAATTCAATCATTGTCATATTTTTGAATTTTTTAATATCAGTTCTCACTTCTTCCAAATCTTCTAGGAATTTTTCGAAAACGTTCTCTTGATTGAAGAATACTTTCGAAGTTCTAAGTAATTGAATTGTTGCCGCGCTTTCAAACTGCTCAGCAAGTTAATTGTTTTCGTTTTTGGATTCTTTCAGTGCCGGTATTGGCTTCTGAGGTTTTTCCTTAACCATTTCTTAATTGTGAAAAACGTTTTTTGATTTCTTTCTGCAAATCCTGCCATATAATTTACATAGCAGGATCGCGAGTGCGTTGACATTGCCTTCTCCTCATGTTTTTAAGGCGGATGAAGAGTTCAAGATCATCGTCTATAATCACGGAATCAATTTTTTTCAACATTATGGAATTGTAATGCTCCTGGCTTGAACAATGGAATTTGTTAAAGTTTCAAGAGCATTGTCAACATCAAGTTTTGTTTGTAAAGAAAACTGTTAACATCAAGATTAGAGGTCAATATATGGTTTCATATATATTCCAGTCGGCTCGTAAAATAATTGAAAGTGAGCTGATTGGATTGGAAATCGCTTCATGGGATATTGAAATGTAACAGGGGACATGATCAGAATCAAAATCAGCATGAGTAACTAATTGCTACAAAGATGACTAGAGTCGGTTAAGACCAAATCAATCGTAGATGGAAGTCTAGAGAGGAAAAAATTGTAGGGCTATCAGGTATTAAATGAGAAATATTCCTGGAAGAGCACTCATCAAATAAAATGCTGCCGTTGGAATTACTTCGAGAACTATTCCATGACCGATGTTTGGCATTAAAGTCACGAATGACGAAAAATTTTGACTTATTGCGAGTCAGTTTGAAGCAAATTAACTTGCTGTCCAGGCATTGAAAAGGCTTTCAACTGAAACACCTAAAGTTCAAATACTTGAGTTTCAAATGACGAAAACAGTTATTGTGAATGATTGGCAACTCCCCCACATGCCCCATCAAGTCGATCATTACGATAAACAAAAAAAGTTAGGATCTTTTTTTATTTGGACCTGATTAACTAAGTTTCAGTAATAACTGCTATATGCACGTTATTAGCTATAAGAAAATTAAACAGCTCGTCCTCTTTACCATTCAAAAGAACGAGCATTCCAATTTAAATGTTTAAAATTATTATTATTATTTCCATTAGAAAAACGTAATCCAATAACAATTTGATTAGGGACCGTCCATAAACGATCCGTAGCATTTTTCACCGATGTTTTACACCCCCCCTCCCCCCCTCGTAGCATTTCGTCACAAATGCTGATACTCCCCCTTGGAAAATACGTAGCATATCAAGCACCCCCCCTCCCCCCCCCCCCCCTCTATAGTTGTTTTTTATTTGTTTTTCTTAGTGACTGGGTTTGAAGGCAAAAAATCGGAATTTCAAAAGTTCAATACAAAGTTTTATATTAATTAACTGACTGAAATGTAAGTATAATCTAACGAATAACAGTTTGATATTACAATAGCGCTCAAAAGTAATTTTGGAAAACATTTTTTAAAGTAAACATATTTCCTGTTTAAGTAACAAAATTTTGGTTTCCAGTTCCATATTAGGCTAAATTGTATTGTTTTTGCTGTGTTGCCATAAATAAAAACAAGTTTACAATAAAAAAGTGAAAACATAAAATAAATTGTTTGATTGGATTTGATAAAGCTAACAGTGACGAGTTAGAGTACAATATATTTTATAATTTTTGAACAGAAATTCGTTATATTGGGAGGACTGTTTTTTTTTTTTTAATAATTCGTTGTTAGGAAATAGATTTCAATTAAAATGATCAACAAAAATATATTAATTTGAAATGAATCTTATTATCCAAATTAAAATCCAGCAAATCAGTGGCCAGATATGGAAAAGTTCTGCGATTATTATACAAATTATTCATTTCTATTAATACTTCAGCTGGACTTGATTGTAGTTCCTTAAACTGAAAAAAAATACACAACCTCTAATGGAACATCCATCTTATTAACGAGTTATTAATAAAATTGAATGGCAGGGCAATTTCTGTAACACTCGAATCTGTTGTATTCATTAATATTAAGGCTATTTCATCAAGGGCATTGATATATAAAAACAAATAGATGAATTGATTGGGTGGAAATGAATGCATAATTCACGGAATAATCTTGTTATATCTTGTATTAATGTATTATTTGCCGAAAAGAGCATATTTCATTCTCTTAAATAAATAAAGCCCAACAGAAAATATGAAAAAAACTAAACCAGTTGACTTTTATGTCTTGTTAACAAATGGGAAACAATGCTTTCCACGTCGTTAAAGCATTTGATGTTTAATTAATTTATTGAACTTTTATTTTGCTTATTTAAAAATCATTAAATTAGACACGAATATAATATAATATTCACATAATTATTTAAAGCCTAATAGAAACCTGTTTGATTGTTGAAGCTCAATCATCATTTTATAACCCAAGTCTATAAGTCAACAAAAATAAGTTCAATAAAAATAATTGTATGCAATTTTTTTCAGCGCCTCTTTGCACCGACATGATTCAAAATGCTACGTCCACTAGCTAGGACCCCTCCCTCCCCCTCGTCACACATCGTCACAAATTCGCGAAGTCCCCCCTCCCCCCTAAAAAGCTACGTCATTTATGGACGACCCCTTAGTAAATTTACACCAACTTGGACTGCTTCAGTCATTATGGTGGTTTTGAACATTGCATCAATCATTAGATTCCAATTGTTCAGTTAGAAAATTAAAAATCTGAAGCAGACATATCATTTGAAGTGGGTACATTATCTGATGATTTTCCGTTAGAATATTCGGTAGACGGAGAGGTGGAGTAGAAGTTTCCTGTGGCGGCAGGGTTTTTCCATTTGATTTGAAACAATTAGAACGGGTACTCATAGTATGTAATGGGGAGTAGTTCAAACTACCTGCTACGATATCAACAAAGGATTTTCCTTGGGTAGATACATTCGAAATTAAAAGATTCGAACGGCTACCCGACGGAATAAAATTAGTTTGTGAATGAACATGATTATAATCTTCCTGATGGGTATGATTCTTGATCAAGCGATCGTTAACTGAAAAATGAGCATTGTTCGATACTCTACCAGGGAAATTCCGGAAACGACCGTTATAATAACGGATGTTATCTTTCATCTGCCTGGCACGAGCATCGACGACTCGCCTACGCAAAGGGCAATCCCAAAAATTTGACTTATGATTGCCCTTGCAATTGGCGCATAAGAACTTATCGGTATCTTCCTTCACTGGACAGACGTCCTTAGCGTGAGAAGAACCTCCGCAAATCATGCATTTAGCATCCATGCGGCAATTTTTTGTACCATGACCCCACTTTTGGCACCGACGGCACTGAGTGAGGTTCTGGTAATTTCCTCCAGGTTTCTGGAAATGTTCACATGTCACACGGGCAACGAACGTAAGTCTTGCCTTTTCTAAAGCTTTACTATTGTTTAGACCACTTTTGTGAAAGTAAACTGAATAATATTCTTGAAAAGCCCATTCCGACGAATGTCAGATTAGGTTCTCTTTTTCATAATGATTACTTGGACAAGGGAAAATCCAAGTAAATCATATATTCCATTTTGATCTTTTTAGGTGACTTATAGTCACTTGAGAGACTTGGAAGGTCAGGACGGCTTTGAACAAACGTTCAGTTTTGTCGTCATAAGTAAAAAATTATGCTTCTTCTTACTGGCAAACCGCATCAGTTTCATTTTTTTGCGATTTGGAAGGGAACCTTGTTTCCCATAATGGAGTTCAAGATCTTCTGCCAAAATCCCCTAAATTCGGAACAACTGACCACGATAGGTAAGCACTCTTTGTTGCCTTAGCTGAATCAAAGAGCCTGAACTAGGAGCTGCTTCGATTTGATGTTCAGAAAATTTGTCAAAAGTTTCACTGATTGCTCATTTTGATGCAATTATCAACATTAACCATTTCAATCTTAGAAGAAAGCGCGCATTCCGGAGAAACGTCCTTTCTTCCATTTTGCCACGGCAGTTTTAAATTCCTCTTTTTGGAAGGAAGTTGTGAATTCAGAGATTCACCTTCCTTTTGTTCGTGGTTGCAAACATGTTTAGTGAATGAATAAAAAAAGAATAGAAGTTTTTTTTCTCAATACGGTGTCCAAGAAGGATTACTACCACCGCTAGCTTTCACCTGAGACGAGACTCGCGAAGACGATCTTCTTTTTCTGTGATTGCTGAGTTTTTTTCTTATTCCACTTTGTGTTTATACCAATTATGCGCATGCTGTTCAAACTCGCACATGAACCTCTCAGCAAAACATGATTGAATTTGCATTACATCGAATCATAAATAGTCGTTTGAGTGAAATTTCATGCCAGCAAACGTAGCAGACATTAGAAATAATTAATCTTATGCTAAGATTTATCAGCAACTTTGGAAAAAGCTGCTCCGCCGACTGAGGTTTTTAATAACAGTTTACTTTGAACACAATACTTTTCACTTTTTCAGCCATAAAAACGGTGGGCTGCATTTGACGTTTCATGAGAGGGGAATCTGGGCTGCATATGACGTTGATATTTTTCCTCTTCGCGAGTCTCTCTCAGGCTTTCACTAACGGGTCCAACGAAAAATCGAAGGCACGGGTCCCAACAAGGATCCTAAAGGGATCAATAGTAGAAAAATAATACTGAAAAGTAGTGTTTTAGTATCACTGAGAAGTACTGATTTATTGTCCTACGTAGTTTTAAAAACTTCCAAGAGCAGAGAGAATTCGTGTACGAACAGCACGAAGGTACGATGCGCATTGACACCGGATATAGTGTTTTATGCCAACATCCTGAATATCAGAATTTTTGCTCTTTTGTTTGGAAACGATAATTGACGGACAGTAATATATTCCGATTACCGTTCGATCGAGTGACAATTCGTTGATTCTCATTTCCCACAATAATCTCATCTCGTCAGAGGCAGGGGACTGACACGACTGTCATTCTGCATACACTTCGGTTCTTCCTCACATCGTTTTGGTACTTCACGTTTTGGTACCCACTTTCTGGTCGGTTTGCCCTAACCTTGCTCCTGATTTTCGAGTATACGGCTCATACGCTGCTAGTGCTAGATTCTGGCAATTAAACATATCGCATTAAACCGTCGTATTTTAATACGCTTTTCATTTGTTCATCATTTTGTTTATTGTTTTGTGCATCAGCGAGGTATCATTGATGTCTCCTACCCATAAAAACTTTGTTTTGTCCATCCCAAAATAATCAAAACAAGAACACTGGACGCCATGTTGAATTGGTGTTGGGTTGGTAATTACTGGCTCTTGCCACCCCCTTGGTCAGAGGGTCCCACAAAATCCCACAAAGTGCACCTCGCCACACGTGACCAAAAATGGTCATCTCGCAGTCCAAATCGGTGCCAGAAACAAAAGCAACGTGTCACAAGTGTTCCTGCCTGAAGCATACTTACCTCGGCTGGTGGATCTGCAAACACGAAAAAACATTTGGATAAGGCCAGATCATGAAAAAAAAGAATGATCCCGGCTCTCCAGTCCCATGCTGCCCTTGTTGTAAGAGGGCAGCAAAATTTCTCACCTGACAAACATTTCTGCCTCATTAGGCCAAACATGGATGACCAAGGACCTGAAGAAGCAGCAAGTCGCAGGTTTGCTCGATCGCCAATAGACAGCTTGACGACTTCGTTCGGTGGATGGCATCAGGGAGTTCGGGGGAGGAAGAACGCAAAGCGTGATACGGTAAATACCAATCCGACAACGAATGGAACCCGGTTGGCTGGAAAGGTTCCGAGCAGAATCGCCAAAAGCGTGAGGTGTGAGCGCATGGGATGCATAAATAAAACAGTGATTCTTCTGAATTCGATTGCAATTTTTGCATAAACCATGATTGCCCGGGCTCGACGACGTTCCATTGTCTTCTGCTTGGGCACAGAGTTCTTTCGAGACCATTTTCTTTTTGCGCTCGCCATCAGGGAAATTTACAAGTTGGTTATAATCAACGGATTGTTTGTTTATTCGTTTTCCCGATTATTGTTATTTTTTGTTCGTTCGTGGCAACAGATGCATTATGGTTATGCAGCTGCATTCGTGTTCCCGGTGGTAAATTGGGCGAGCGGGAAAAAGAGTGTTGATGTTTGTTGCACATTTAATTCATTCGTTATTTGTTTGTTTTTGGCTTCGTGAGTGCGAAGGGCAAAGGGGGAAGGGGGAAGCTGAGTGAAATACACGACCGAAGATCATGGCTCTTTGGTTGCATCAAAACAATCGAAGTTAATCAGGCCCATGAGAATATTTTAGCCAGCGTTTGGAAGGAATGGGCAAAACGAGGTTGGAGGAAAGAGTATCGTTTCGTTAGCACTTTTTAAAACAATAATGCAAATATGGAATGGACGATTCGCAAACTAGAGCTCCTACGATGTCTAGTGACATCATCAGGACAAAGAGTATTACCCTCCTGGACCAACTTGATGAGTTTTTCTCGAACACCATCCCTGCCAGCGGCCTTGCTGTTGAATGTCATCCTTAACATCCCCCTATCATAGGAGCAGGTAGGTTTCCAGGTGTACTGACGTAGCCATCACCTTCGTTGTCCTGATGGTTCTATACCGAGTGCCATTTAGGTGTTCATCGTAGTGCTGCTTCCACTTTTTGATGATTTCGCGTTCTTCCGTTAACATGCTCCCAAAGACATAAAGTCAAATTGTGTTTGATAGACAATATTTGATTTCTAAATTGAACTATTTTTGCGGGGAGCATCTTTATAGAAACTGGATAAACAACCAGCGACCCATCCACAAACATCGTAAGATTAAGTTCATTCAATACGCTGAATAATTACCTCCCATGAAAAAAGTTGCAGCATCGCTTTAATTATTTTTTATGTCGGAAAAATTCTTCACATTCCTTTGCTCTTGTATTTTTTGTCATTCTCACCTTCTAAATGTTATTTTTTCCACTACAAGGAGGACATTTTTTCTTGACAATGTTCATTTTGTCCGGAGAAGGCCGTTGGCTTGACTAATCAAATAAAATTTAATTAATTATACAACTTTTTGGCTACCTCTCCATTTGGGCGCACAGCGCAAGGGGATGGACACGTAAAAAAAGGTTCGCAAACCTAAAATCGTTCCCGGTAAATAGAAGCTTCTACGAAGTGAGCAGCGAAGAAGAAAAAAACACAAGCGGAAAACATTTATTGCCAACCAGGACCAGAGGATGATTCGTAATTAAAAGCCAACGAATAGAAGGTATTCGCGAATGGCAATTGCAAGGGATCCATGGAACTGAAATTAAGCATCCTTTTTTTCTTTTCTTTTTTCCACGAGTAGCAACCTGAAATGGAATCTGATGACACAACCCGGGGAAGCCATTAGTGCCCGGCAGACGCGAGGACAACATTTTTCTCTCCCTCAATTTGAACTTCTTGCGTCCCCTCACTCAACCTTATTCTTGGCGTAAGAAATCGCGCTTTAATGGATGTATTTTTTTTTTGTTGGTTTTATCACTCTCGAGAAAATTAACAATTTCAACACGCATCCATACTGCCCATAAAGGCATAACTGTCCCAAATGAAAGAAGTTGGCATTGCGACACTAACGCTCAAAGTTCGAAGTTTTTTTTTCTCAAACAAATCTCGCGTAACTTTGCGAAAGGACCTTTCTAGCATTGAGGAGCTCTCTTTGTTTGCTCTCTTTTTAATGCATAATTTAGCCATTAACCTTTTTTGTTGCGTTTTTGTATGAAACGCTAGCCAAGGACAAATAGTGAGAAACTTCCCAAAAGCTTTAGTATTACGACGAAAAAGCTATTCGTTCGAAAATCCATATGGGACAATTATTCTTTTATGAGCAGCATAGAAAGAAGCCGTCGTTGAGTCGAAAATTGAGACTAATTCTTTTATTAGAGCGTTATGCCGGGAAGCGAGGGGTGTGACATTTGGAGTTTTTTTTGCCCATCTTTTTTCCAGCACATCGCTTCCATTAAGGCCAGGCGTGAAAGATTGCGCACCGAAGGAAAAATGCATTCCAATCACTCACGCGTTCTTTCAATTTGAACGTCTTTCTACCAAAGTTGCAGCGAATGATTTGAGAGAAGCGGGTTCCGTTTGACAGGAAATCGATGACTGAATTGGATGCCCTTTGATTTTGGTTTAATTTTCTGTTTAGTTTGGCTGTGCCAAATTCGAGTAGATAGATAAATGTCGTTCGATTTAAAAGGGAAAGCTAAGGAATGGTAGTTATTTTTCTCCTTTTAATTTGAGTGTTAATTTTCGATGCTCGTTTTGTTTGCGCAATCATTTGCTGTTTACATAGCTTCAGGATGATTTAAACTTTATAACAACTAATTCAGAATTTGTATATAGAATAGATCTTTCTTTGAATTAAGGAATACGAAATAAGCACATTTTTACTTTTGATTAATGTGGATTTTTTTGAATATTCGTATAGAAAACGAGTTTGGAAACTTCAAAGCCCATTTTCTCAATGCCTACTTTCTACAGATGGGACTGACTTGCGATTTACGGCAGTATATAGAGTGCAATTTTCGTTATAAAATGATATACTTATGCAACAATAATGAAGGAAATTCTCCATTGAAAATATACTGCATGTTTACATATTTTTTCATGCTAAAATTTTAGAAGGAATGTTAGAAATGAAAAGAAAAAGATAGACATCTTTAAAATATTTACTGCAAAACCCGTTCAAAAACTACACGCTAAATACTTTTCCGAATTTTAATAATTTTTCAATGTTTGTTCTCAAAACTGATGCCACCAAACACCCAATTATTTATTTTATGACGGTCATTATGTTCGTTTGCTGAGATTTGGGAAATATTTTGCTGATTGTGGTTTACAAGCGTCTTTTTAGAATAATTTTGAATTATTGATCTCAATAGTTGTAGATTCGACCCTTAAGTGATCATAAAGCCATTGGGTTTTTTGTACTCTGGGCAGATAGACCTCATTGATGTATTCTCTGAAAACTTTATAGGCAATAATAAATCTTCGAGCTGTTTAGTAGAATACCTTTAAGTAGATGAAAAAAACCGAATTTAGTACTATAGCATACATACAAAGGTATCGACCGTGATAATTTTATTTTGAATTTGTTTATCGGCATATCGGTCTATTTTGCTCGAAGTAAGAGGGAGCATGGAGAAGAAAGCAATGAATACTAGATGGATAGGTACCGTAAGGGAACGGCGAGAGAAATTGGATTAGATGTTGAAGAATGCATACCTTATGAAACAGTATTACTTGAAACGTCACTTCCTTGTGGCTAACGTCCCCTATGGGAACGGCTTGGGTGTGTTTTGAGAATGACACTACCAAGACAGCCCGGCTGTACCTATCCATCTAGTATTCATTGCTTTCTTCTCCATGCTCCCTCTTACTTCGAGCAAAATAGACCGATATGCCGATAAACAAATTCGTACTATACCATTTAATTCCACTATAGTTTGTATCCTTTGACAGATACGCGTATTTCGACCTCAACTGTAAGGCCGTTTTCAGTGTCGTGTCTAGTACACGAATCTAAGATGGCAACCTCCGGTTGAGAAAAATCGTTGGAAACCCATGCAATGTAGGTATTTTTGGAACGGACACGACAAGGGGATGACGAAAATCGATGTCCTATGCCATTCTGGAAGTCAAGATGGCGACCTCCGTTTGAGAAAAATCATTGGAAACTCATGCATACAGGGTTTTTTTTGGAACGGAACGAAAAGGGATGACGGAAATCGATGTCCGACGCCATTTTGAAATCCAAGATGGCAACTGCAGGTTGCGGAAAATCGTTGGGAACCCATATAAAAGGTACGACAATCGATGTCTGACGCTATTTTGGAATCCAAGATGGCGACCTTCGGTTAGGGAAAATCGTTGGAAACATCTATTGAAAATTGATAATAAATCTTCGAGTTGTTCAGTAGAATACCTATAAGTAGATGAAAAAAAAACGAATTTAGTACTATACCATTTAATTCCACTAGAGTTTGTATCCTTTGACAGATACGCGTAATACTGTAAGGCCGTCTTCAGTGTCGTGTACTAGACTCGACTTTAGGAGACGGCTTTACAGTTGAGGTCGAAATACACGTATCTGTCAAAGGATACAAACTCTAGTGGAATTAAATGGTATAGTACTAAATTCGGGTTTTTTAATCTACTTATTGAAAATTGGTTTCGCTTGTAAATTCTAAAGCCTATATTCGATAGAGATCTAGGATAACCAAGAACATCCGTTAACAAATTAATACAATGCACCGTTTACTCACATGAATAGTTAGGGACCTTTGGAGTATTTGAAAACTAACCCCAATCACTTATTACGGTCGTAGATCCCAAGGCATATATTCAATGGAGACCTTGGAGGACCAAAAACATCCATACAAACCAATACATTTCTCTCAAATCGTGTTCGTCCATGCGATTTCGGTGAAAAAGTGCAAAGTGGATAATTGAACTGAAGTTATTTATCGAAATACAGTAGATTTATAGCATTTTTGGTGTAGAAGTGTACGAACCATGACAGCTTTCGCAAGAAGAATTACACTTGGAAAATGAGTCTATGTTGCAGGTATGTTTGAATATCTGCCGTAGTGGAACATTTTAAGTATGATACGACGAATAGAGCGAGGGTTTTGCAGCTGTTTGTGTACAAAATACAACAGCACGAACACTGAAATGTTAATATTAGCAAACCAAGAAGAAGAATTGTTTGTAGGCTATCAAAATGATCAGTAAAGCTGCTTGTGTTGATTAAGAGCATATTTTTGTTGAAGACAGTCAGGCTGAAACATAAACGATTTATGAATTATGACCAAAACATGAAAAAAACCTACAATTTTTCCGGTAATATTGTACCAAACAATTACTAAAACATTAGAATACATGTGCACAAAAGTTGTTTCTTTTGGTGTGAAGACTGAAGACCATTTTGTCCGAAGATATCATTGAGAAATTCTTAATAGTCTGTAAGATATAGTCGTATTAGGGATAAATCAAGCTGATAAATAGAAAATGGTGAAGCTCCAAATTTCTAACTAATTTTTCAAAACCTAAATACGGTTTTACTAGTATGGGTCTATACTTTTAGGATCTAAAGAGAGAATGTTGTATTATGGCGGTTAAAAATTTAAATATATTTGAAAATCCAATCTCCCATATCTTCCTTACCATCATTATCAAAAAATTTTCTGTGATATTTTAAAGCGGCCAAAAGACAATGTTGGTTTATATGGAAATTACTATGGATAAATTTTGAAAAATATTTCAATCAAGTTAGTACTGTAATGTAAGTACTGACTCATGCATGTTGCTTAGTGTTAGTTTCTGTTCGGTGACAATATTTTTTTTTCTGCATTTTGAAGAAAGTAAAATAAATAGGACGAAATTGATATTGTTACTTTACCCTTTTGATGAAATTCATTGTATGAAATATAATGATTGGTCTAATCGAATTAAATCTCTGAATTTAAACGTATTTTTTTTCGTTCTAGTAACAATATAAAGACAAATGATGGAACCTTATATTACCAAATATGAGAAAATTGTTTGAAAAATAAACAGTTAAGCCACGTAAAATCGTACTTCTTTTAAATTACGTGTTACAATTGCATGCGGTAAGAAGGAGTTATTGCGTTCGCTTCCATACCATCCAATTATGCGTTGTTGATAGCCTTAAATGCTAATGATAACATCGATTGCCAACTAAAGCCCGGATCGGAGCATTTCTCGTCGTCTTAGCTTGAACGTATTGATTGGTGGAGTACACTGAAATACAATTGAATTGGGTGCTTGGTAAAATGTACTAGCCAGTGAATAGGGTTTGCTAATATATAATTCAAACCAAATTTCAAGTGTTAATCCCCATGGTACACAGCTGACATTGCCGAGCACTTCTGAAAAGTCAAGTTTCAACATATCGTACCGTTTGAAAAAAAAACCTTTATAGCCCTATTGAGAGCATCGTGCCAATGGGCAACATTAACATTTACTTTTGTATAACCCTTGTTAGCAATAGTCGCGCTTCTTCTCGCTTCAGGGCCGATTGGGGCACATTCCACGTTCGGCGAGAGGTAGTCTCCGATTTTGCTACCCCACACACGTGTACAGGTATACTTTGCCTCCCGGCCAGCCAGATGGAAAACAGAAATTGGAAACTCTTTAAAACAAGGTGTGAATAGATGCTAAATGTAATTCAATTAGACGAAAATACCACCGGGGCTCGTTGTGCATACAGAGAGTAAAAAAGAAAAAAAGAGCGCGGGAGAAAAGAGCTATGTTGCATTGTTATTGAATTATCGTCGAAATGTTCCATTTTAATGACTGTGTGTGGTAGCACTTAACACATCGAAACCGGCAATCGACACAATAATGCACAGTGGCGGAAAGCCGGACGAAACCTCAAAAATTGAAATTGGTATCATATTGAACATATTTGTCTTGTATTGCAAATATTTTAACTAAGAAACGAACTTGAATCAATCGTCGAGTGTTTTTTTAAAGTAAGGAACTGTAGAGAAAGTTTTTCAAATTTCATCGGGGAATTAGGGGCATAATAAAATGAACACCCCTTTATTCTCAAAGTCTATTTATTTATTTATTTATTTCGTCAATCAAATTGTAGACTACATGTTTGCTTAATACTATGTTGTATTATATCTAAGGGAATTAAAATATTGCCTAAGCTTCGTTCGCGACATGGTCAAATCAATTTCTGTGTAATGCTGGTTATAAAGAGACATCATTTGATTTATTGGGCCGAACTTGGCATAATTAGTTCGATGATTGTTTGATGCGAACAAATTCCGATTCCTCAACTGTCTGGCGGGCGTGTAGAAATTCAAACTAGATAAGAGATTGGTGGAATCAATACGATGCGATACTATATCATTGACAAATGAAATCATGGCTAATTCGCGACGCTCCTTTAAAGTTTGGATGTCAATAAGCATGCATCGAGCCTCGTATGATGGCAGTGGAAACGTTGTCCAGCCTAATTTGCGTAAGGCATATAAAAGAAATTGCTTCTGTACTGATTCGATTCTATCCTCATGTGTTTTCATATGTGGGGACCACACAATACTACAATATTCTAAAACTGATCTTACATAAGCAATGTACAAGGTTTTAATCGTATATGGATCCCGAAAATTGAAGCTAAAACGCTTAATAAAGCTTAACATATTGGTTGCTTTGTGGACAATAGTATTATAATGGTCAGTAAAAGAGTGCTTCGTGAAGCCCAAGCAGGACAGTTCGGTTTTGCGTCGTCCGATAGATTTAGCTCACAGTTTCGCGCATGTTTTCGTCGCCGGTGATTTTGTTTTTTCCTGTTTTGGAGCGTCTTGCTGGGTAGTGCTTCGTGAAGCCCAAGCAGGACAGTTCGGTTTTGCGTCGTCCGATAGATTTAGCTCACAGTTTCGCGCATGTTTTAGTCGCCGGAGATTTTGTTTTTTCCTGTTTTGGAGCGTCTTGCTGGGTAGTGCTTCGTGAAGCCCAAGCAGGACAGTTCGGTTTTGCGTCGTCCGATAGATTTAGCTCACAGTTTCGCGCATGTTTTCGTCGCCGGAGATTTTTTTTTCTTCTGTTTTGGAGCGTCTTGCTGGGTAGTGCTTCGTGAAGCCCAAGCAGGACCGTTTTTACATTCAGAAATGGAATAGTGAAAAGTGAAAAATGAAAAAGTGATTTGTTTGATTTGTGTCCTCAGTACTGTTGGTTTTTGGCCGCCCGAAGTTCACCGAACCATCCGGAAGTGACATGCAGCACATAAATTTAGAAAATCAATCCGGTGAGTTTGTTCCAGTATGATACTTTTTCTTTTGTGAGCCTTCCGGATCGTTTTTGTTCGCGTCGTGGAACTTCTGATCGTTTCTTGAACGGAAAATGTTATTTTCGGAGTTTGATAATTATGTTCAGATTGCGCATTCTGTCCGGGCGGGTGTAACGCAACTAACAATCGGTTGTGGATGCTTTTTAACTGTTCGATGACCCTGGAGGGATCGATCCTGCTTTTCGTATAATTTTGAGCAGAAAAACCGACTGTGTCCTAGGGTGTTTAGTTCGAACGCGCTTCCTTTCGTTTTTCGATTATCTAAAAATACAGTATCACCCAGTACAGTTTTTCAATGAGCACAGTACAGTTTTTCAATAGGCGTGATTTTTTTTTTCCGCGTATCGTTACACAATCCGATGACCCTGGAGGGATCGGTTTTGCTTTTTACTGGTTGTTGAGCAAAAATATTACTGCACAATCGACAAGCATTTCGCGAAATACTATTTATACTATAAATAAGCTATTGTTTTCTCTTTTGATTGCCGGCATTCAAAAGATTAATTTGAAAACGCTTAAACAACAAATATTTATGGTCTATCGCCAGCTTTCTAGGCGAATCCTGACAATATACCTTCCCCAACCTCCAACTCCGTAGCACTTATGAGGGTGTCGCTGAGTCGGTGGCCTCTCATTAAGTAAGTGCTACATCAACATTTCCTTCCCCTATCCCAAGTTACGGTAAAGATGGGCGTGGCCGGGAATAGCGATATTCATGCTTTTAGTATTCTTGTTTATGATTTGAACAAGGTATACTCCCCTGCCTTGTTCTTGAAAGTAGTCAGGATGAGATTATTAAAAAGAAACATGAATGTTGCTAGTATCCAATCTACGAAGTATACCGTAACTACGCTAACGCTAACGCTAACGCTAATAGTATTATAATGGTCAGTAAAAGAAAGTATATGCATATTTCATCAACATTTTATACACTGTTTATTGAAGGGTGCAAAATTTTAAAAAAAGTTTGAAAATCCAAACTACCATATCTTCCTTATCACCCATATAATAAAAATTGTGTTCTGTGAAATTTTAAGCTTTCTATGTGGTGATTTAAAGGTGGCCCAAAGACAAAGTAGGTTTATATGGAAACTACTAAGGAGAATTTTGAAAAATGTTTCAAACACGTTAGTACTGGAATGTGAGTACAAACTTATCATCCCAAAGTTAAAACTCATTCTTCCATAACTAAGATATTGGCTGAAGAGAGAAATTCAATCTGACGGATAGGATAGGAGATATTTATGAATTTGTTTGCTACTATTTAGCTTCATATGAGATTATAGCCCCTATAAAATTCCCAAACAAAAATTGTTCAAAAGGGATTTGTTTCTTCAGCAAAATCCTGCATTAAGGTTTGAAGAATGTGTTTTCACTAGTGGATGATTAGTTTGTTGTTATATTATAGTACTACCGTGTTTGAAACATTTCTCAATATTTCTCCATAGTAATTTCCATATAAACTTACTTTTACTCACCTTTAAATTACCACCGAAAAGGCTGAAAATTTCACAGAACATTTTTTATGGTAAGGATGGTAAGGAACATATGGAAGATTGGATTTTAAAACATTTTTTAATTTTGAATCGCCCTACTGTTTATATTGTTTATAAACTGTTTGACAATATAAAAGTTTTTTTTTTAATTCTCGCTTAATTTATGATCTCGTCCTGAAAACATTGGTAATCGAGTGTGTAGCGTGATGTTACTGAGCAAATGAATGGATTTACATGTTATTCAACAATACTATGATGAAGAGTTGATTATGAAATCATTTCCCGGAATGACCCGTTTCCCGGAAACCCATTTCCCGGAATACCACTTCCCGGAATGCACTAATAATGAACTTTCGCGGAACCCCAATATTCGTAGCGATTAACTGTTCAGCAGCTGTTCATTAACTGAGCAGCTGTTCAGCAAAACCCCAGCTAAGCATCGCAGGTTCCAATCCCGCCGCTCGAGAATTTTTAGGAATGAAACATTCTTCTAGTCAAGAAGCAGTTGAAACGTCATGTCAGAAAGAAAAAAAATGAAGACGATGATATCAATTGAAACACAATCACAGCATAAAGTTCAAGCTAGTGTTTCATTCCAAAGGTGCGGAAGGAGTTGAAGAAAGCGTCACAAGCCTTATAAAATTGACAAGAAAGGAGTTGGTCCAATATGTAAAAAATGTGCGTGACATAATTTGTGTGTAATTCAGGGTTGCAAAAAGTCATGAAATTCACGCTACCAAGCAGAGTTAATCGCAGTCAGCGAAGCCAGTGAAACCGAAAGCTTAAGGTGCTGTAGGCAAAATGCCTAGAATGTAGTAAAACACCCGTTGCTAAAGGCAACCCAAAACTTCTGTAGGAAAATGTTCTATTTTCCGGAGCATATTTGCTCCATTTACAGCCTTCGATGACACTAATGGTTTAGAAAATTCATGAACCAAAAATAGGCTACTTTATGAGATACACGTTTTCAAACTACTGTAGTAAGAAGTGCCACGTGAGTTTCGCGTCATTCAAGCTTACTACTATTACCATTCGCAGCCCTGATGTAATCCAATTAATAGTAGACAGTGGGACAAAAATAATAATAATAATACCAGAATAACTTGCACCGGGCAAAAATTTTCTCACAGGTTGCTCAAAAATGGTGTAGAGGTCTTAAATGTCTTGAGATTATTTAGTCTTGAAGTAAGTCTACAGTTGGAAACCTTTCAAAGGGATGAAAGATCTAGAAAATTGGTCTACATGATGTATAAATAGACTTAACTAAGCTTGGAATCAGATTGTTTGAAAAAAAAATCCTAGCTGTTAAAAATTTCGATCTATTATGAAACCTCGATATATTAAAAAAAACTAAGAATACATTGGATAAAATCATTAATATATATTTTTTCAAAATATTTATTAATAAAGCTAAAAGCTAAATTATTAAATTTTTAAATAGTTTTATTCAACATGAAAAACGAGGATGCAATTAAGCATTGGAACATCAATGAAATGTTACCGCCGTGCGGGGTGACAGTGATCATTCTTTTCGATACATTTCGTGGCTGGAATGAACGTCGAAAAACTAATCTTTAACAATCTAGTGACTATTTATAATGTATTCTTAGAAATTTGCCCATTCTTTTCGTGGTTCTCATATTACTTTGCTTTAAAAAATGGTATAGAACCGGAAATCACTTATTTTATTTACCATTGAGTAACTTTCCGGGAAACGGGTTATTCCGGGAAATGATTTTCCGGGAAATGGGTCATTCCGGGAAATGTCTTTCTGGGAAACGGGGTATCCGGGAAATGATTTCCGGGAAATGGTATAGAACCGGTAATAGATTTTATCTTGTTACAATAATTTGCTTAAAAATAATGAGCTACACTCTTGGTTACCAATGGCTCTTAGGGCGAGATCATGAGATTGCGGGAATTGTTCTTGGAAGTGACATTAAACGTTCATTCACGAATTTGACTCAAAACGATTATTTTATAGAAACTCGAGTACGGTTAGTGATTTAACTGAACTTTACACTGAAGTTCTAAGTTAGTTAGTAGTAAACTAGTTGTGAACTTTAGAGTTTATTTGAAAGAACGTAGAAATCTTCAATTGTACTTTAAAGTTCGTGCTGGACAAGCATGGGAAACGCTCACTCAGTTATTGCGTTTCCCTCACTTGCTTCCACGCACAGTCGGGAGCGAGACTGCTGTTTCAAGCCGAACGTTTCAAATTCCAGTGCCCATAGGCAAATTTTTCTTCCAAATTTCTCCAATCACGATATGGTTTTTGCATCACTTGATTTTGACATTGTTCACACTCCTAAAAAAATTATTATTATTATTATTATTATTATTATGTTTTATTTAAGACACTTTACCATTTGTCATAGCATTCGTGTCTGCTAAAAAAAATTGAATATCGTAACTATAATGCCATCGATGTCAAAGGTCTTTTAGATGAATTCAACTCCTTAGACTGGCATAGTTATTATCGTATAAATGATCCAAATTCCCTGCTTGATTTTTTTTAATTCCAACATTCTTGAATTGCATAATAAGTACGTTCCTGTACGTTCATTGTTTCTGAAAAATCAACAAACTGTTTGGTTTAACGACATTATAAGCAAAGCCATTGTAGATCGCGATTTGGCTTATAAGCGGTGGAAAATCTCTAAGAGCTCATCTGATCTGAAAGCATTTAAAACTCTCCGTAACAAGGTGACATTGAAAGTTCGCCAGACAAAAGGAGCATACTATGAAAGAAATTTAGATACGAAACTTCCCTCTAAAGAGTTATGGAAAAGATTGAAAAACATCGGTGTTGGTAAGGGAACTAAGAGTTCAGAAAATGAATTTGAATCCAATGAGATTAATGCAAATTTTGCTAATATTTTCTCTAAGAGTAATTGTATTTTGGATATAAATAATGCTACTACCAGCGTGACCATCAGAAACCAATTCTATTTCGACCAAATAAATGAAATTGATGTAATCAATGCTCTTTATCAAATGAAATCAAATGCCACTGGATTGGATAATCTACCCATAAAATTTTTGAAATCAATCAATCCACTTATAGTTAGACCTGTTACACATTTATTCAATTCCATTGTTACAACCAGCGTTTTTCCCGATGAATGGAAAAAAACTAAAATCTTACCCTTGAAGAAAAAAACTCATCTCAATAGCTTGCAGAACCTACGTCCCATAAGCATTCTTTCAGCGTTGTCGAAAGTTTTTGAACGCATAATTAAGGATCAAGTCTGCCATTATATCAACCAGAAGAATTTGCTAATTAAACAGCAATCCGGGTATCGGGAAAAACATAGCACGAAAACCGCTATGTTGAAGTTTTTTGATGACATAGGATTAGTTTTGGATAAAGGAAGACCAGTTGTTCTTCTGCTCTTAGATTTTTCGAAAGCTTTCGATTCCATTTCTCATAATGTATTATGTCAAAAACTCACAACTAGATTTGGATTTTCTACTCACGCTAAGAATCGCATCAAATCATATCTGAGTGGCCGAACTCAAACGGTCCTGAACAATGGAATATTTTCCAATTATCTTCCAATATCATCCGGTGTACCACAAGGCTCCATTCTAGGGCCAATTCTATTTTCTCTCTACATCAACGATCTGCCAGAAGTCTTAAAACACTGTAAGATACATATTTTTGCGGATGATGTTCAGCTTTACTTCGGGTGTATGGAAAATACTGCCATAGCTATCTCCAAGAAAATTAATGAAGATTTGTCCAATATAAATGCATGGTCTATTAGAAACAAGCTTTTGCTGAATGCCGATAAAACTTGTGCTTTATTCCTAAGCCATTCTCAATGTAATAATATACTGAAACCAACTCTGAAGCTGAACAATACTGTCATTGCGTATTTGGAAGAAGGCGTAAGCTTGGGTATTATGATTCAACCAAATTTCAAATTTGATAAATTTATTTTCAAACAATGTGGGAAAATATATGCGAGTTTACGAACTCTATATGCAGTTTCCTCTTTCTTAAGTACGGACATTAAACTCAAACTCTTCAAAAGTTTAGTTCTACCTCATTTCATTGCCTGTGATTTCCTTTTAACCGAATCGTCAATGTATGCTGAATCAAGGTTGCAAGTAGCTTTGAATGCTTGTGTAAGATTTGTGTTCAGTTTGAATAAATATGATCGAGTTTCCCATCTTCAATATCATTTGATAGGCTGTCCATTTAATAAATTCTCTCAGCTAAGATGTTGCCTATTCTTATTCAAACTTGCGAGAACAAAAGCTCCTGAATATCTTTATACAAAACTAAAGCCCTTACGTAG
The DNA here is from genome assembly GCF_002204515.2 of Aedes aegypti. Lineage (NCBI taxonomy): Eukaryota > Metazoa > Arthropoda > Insecta > Diptera > Culicidae > Aedes > Aedes aegypti. Next base: position 19,748 of record NW_018736631.1, read on the forward strand.
TTCCCGTGCAAGAAAATACGCTATCCCACGTCACAACACGTCCCTATACGGCAACTCCTTTTTCATAAGAGGTATTTCTTTCTGGAATTGTTTACCGAACGATATAACCCTAGAAAACTCAATTTCAGCTTTTAAGAGGAGATGTACAGAGCACTTTAACAATTAAATTAGATTTAAGCGATGAATTATTGAATTGTAATCGAATTAGTTTTGATATGTTGATGCACCTTTCTGTGCCCCTTTTTACAAAAGGTAACAATTCAAAGAGACAATAGTCTTATGTTACTTAATGAGAATAAATAAATAAATAAAATAAATAAATAGGCCAGGAGAAGTGGATCAACTTGTCATTCATTTCTCTGTCAATTCTCATACAAAATCTACTTTTTCTCTGACATAAATTCACTCTAGGTGAACCATTTCCCCTGGCCTATTCTACTCCATCGGCGAGCACTAAGCGACACAAAAACGGCAACTGATCAAGTCGCTACCGATTCTGAAAGCCAAAAGGAGCCGAATGCAATACCGAATGATTGTTTACATTCTGATTCCGTTCGAGTGGCATTCGGGTTTGAGTGCTGATGAGCAATCTCTGACTGGCAATCCAACCATGGAATGATTCAGTGAGTCGGAATCCGCTTAGTCAGTTTAATGTAGAAATCCTTTATAAGAGAGATTCGCGGAGGCTGACATTTCTGTCAAAGTGTGAGCCAATCGAGCAGCGAGAGCTGTCAAAGTGTGAGCCAAACGAACATGCGTTATGTTTGTTTTGAACTTTTCTTGGGAAGTAATGTAATCCGCTTGAAATTATTTCGGTAAAAGTTATTTTGCTTGAAGCAAAAAAATGAAATGTTTTACTTTTTTGAATTTTTGTCAATGTGATTTTTAGTTTTTGATTTTTTCTGCTGTTTATTAGTTTTGATATGTAGCTCAAAGATCTATAACGAAACAAAATACACTTTAAAGCAATGAGGAAGTCATGTCCGTTTAACAATATTATTCTCGACGCTGAGCAAAATCAGCACTGCTGGTCTGTTGCCAAATCATTCCATTTTACTTTCGCTTATCTCTCTATAAAGGATCACTAGTTTAACCCGTTAACGCCCAAGGTATCTCACAATTGGAATTCAACTCCGTTTTTGTTATTCATAGTCGTATTCCCATAAATTAAACCTTATTTCACCAAAAAAATTCAAGTCTATGGTGGGGATCCAAAAAAAATCTTGAAAGTGTGTCGTCCATATCTAGCTGTTCTATAAGTTTATTTTCGAAATTAATCAAATATATTTTCATGCAGTTCGACCCATTACAATGTAAACAAGTTGGAAAAAACTGCTGGTGAGGGGTAATTCATAAATTACGTCACGTACAGAAGAGGAAGGAAGGAGTTACAATGAAACCTACGGTAGTCACCCATATAAAAATTGGAATCCATACAAAAAGTGTGAAACAGAGGAAAATTGAGGAGGATGAATATGACAAAACTTTGCGTGACGTAATTTATGGACGTACCCTGATAAAGAAACTGCAACATAAAGAATAAAAATTTCAGAGGCGAAAGGTTCATGCCAGAACTAAATCATTTAGTGACTTCAATTCAATTTTCTGCTCTACCACGTAAGTAAGACACAGACATACATACATTTCCATTCATGTACATGTACAATTATGCACACTTAAACCATTTATACCAAAAACAAAATAAAATCTTACATCAAATATTTTGATTTAACAAAAAACCTAAAGATGTTTCAGAATAGTCTTCAAAAAGATTATATAAAACTTGCCAGCTGATAATGGAAACATAACTATCAAAATATTTTTTCTCAGTCAAGTTATTAGTATACAATGTGGCTCAGATCTGACAGCGATCCAAATCCTTTATATTTGAAAATATCAAAATTTCGTTAGTGCTAATCAAAAGTTTGTCGTTCAGTCCAATGACAGTCAAATATTGGACTCCAACTATTACATGCTTTACAGATGTGAATATTTGAAGCTAACATTATTCGGCTATATCGTTGAAATTACTGCAACACTGATGCATATAGTCTTATTCACCGATAGAACCGAATCCACGCGGTCCAAGATTTTTGACACTAGAGCTGGCCAGAATACCTGGGGAGCATACTGAAGCGTGCCCGCTCAAAAGTCACAATTCTTGGTCCGAGTGAGTTCAGCAAGGAAGGCTCTTTACTGCTACCTCAACGCGTCGCTGGTTTTCAAAAGTAAACAACCATACAAAACTACGACCTGGTGGTGAAAATGGTGAAAGCGTAATCAATTTTCTCGAAAACATTCATTTTGGGAATAAAGTACAATTTTCTGATTAAATTGGCAACATTGCACTGCAGTAGCGCGTAGTAAATAACTGCTTGAAACAATATCTTTCAAGCGCATTTATTACCTGTAATTTTGCGAATAATAATTTTTACTTTTCCACCTTTAAGTCATAAAACTGGTTCTGGACTTAGGTTGACGGCTATTCAATTTTACTCTCATTTGACAGCCGCCCTTCACCCTTGGAGTTCAGTTCATGGATGGATAAGTCAATTTGTTGGTTTTTTCGTTCTTCACTTCCTTCAAAAGATCAAAAGATCTTAATGGTGTCAAGGTTCATCTAAAAATGTAAGGAGCATTGCATCCGAAATAAGCGATTGTTGCTCGAATCGATAGTAAGTATCCATTGTTTTGATCTAGGTTTTCTTATTGGTTGTTTCCTTGATGTTTCGCACATAATAGCAATTCCCAGCTAATATGTTTTTTTTTTGCGAAAATATCTCCTTTAGTTGATTATCGTTTTCCACATACCAAATTTTTCATCACTGGACTACAATCATGAGTATGACTTCCGAACTAAGAAGGTTTTAGGCGAATAGTTTTTTTTTTTTATTTAATCAGTGGACTGATATATAAGCGAATAAAATGTGTGCCCCAGTAGTGCCATTTAGGTGATTTCCAAAGTAATAAGTTTTCAGGCGAATAGGTCTCATTCAGATCTCCAACTTTGTCAAAAACGCTAACTTCGTATCCAATCTCTAGATTGAGATAAAAGCAAATAATATTTTGTCTACTAGCGCCACCTTGGGAGAATTTTCCAAACTACTATGTTTCTGGGCGAATAGATCCCATTTAGTTGAGCACTTTTGTCGAAGATACCAATTTCGAGAGTTCAATTTTTTTCAGTCTCATCGCTGGACTGATAAAGAAAAAATAAAATATTTGACCACTAGCGCTACCTTGTGAGTGTTTTTCGAACTAATATGGTTTTAGACGAATAGGATTCATTTAGTTGTTCAACATTGTCCAGCTTAGCTTAGCTTAGCTTAGACTGACTACACATATCAATGGTTGCTATTCCGTGATTGACCGAAGTCAGTGAAAATGCACAAAGAATCAATTAGAAGTTCGGCTGGGATTGGCCATAATCTTCTTCAATGTGCATAATTCAGTGCCTCTATTTATACAGGGTCAATAACGGCGCCGGCCACGTCCTTGTAGTCAGGTGGGATTGGGGGAAGGAATGTTAGTGTGTAACCTTTGCTATTTGGAGATCGTGTTTGCCTCTGCATCTCCACAAAGGTTACTGGGAGGGATGTTTGTTAATGGGAAGGATCGTTGGGTCACAGGATTCACTTCGATAAGCGTTTAGACCATGATAAATAATGATTTGTGAGATATATACATGCTTATTTTTATATATAATATTTTCATTTGATATGAACAATTTCTATGTAGTGGAAAATTATGCCGACACTTGATGTGACGAACCATTCAAAGTTTGTTGAACAAATACCTAAATGTAACATTCCTACAGCTGTCAGGACGAAAGCATGTGTTATTATATTTTACTTATTTGAAAAGAAACAAAAAACTCGATTGGTTGGAACATCATAGAACACTCTTATTCTTATGCCGACACTTACAGTGGCGAACCATCCAAAGTTTGTTGAATAAAGTGAACCTTTCGCAAGTCTACACTTGTAGTGTCAAACCATTCAAAGTTTTTTTTTTATTACAAAAATAAAGGTAAAAAGGGGTGTTCTGTTCTGAAACGAGCTCACTAATTGATCCTTTATCCTTCACTGTGCAGCCACAATCCACTCTCAGCCTCACTCGTTTGCTCGGCTATATAAAAGCACTCAGAAAAAAATAGGCGCGCGACCCGAAAAGGAAAAAAAACTTGGCTCTCTTGACGCACTGCCCAGCAGCAAGCGTCAAGTTCAAAGGATCAAAAAGAACTAACCGATCACGCCACTTTTTCACTTACTAGACCGACGAGCGATACACGCCTTAAAATATGTATACTAGATTGGTTAAATACCATTCTAAAACCATATTCGGTTTATTCACTCATTCAAATGCATTTAAATGATTTAAGCATTGCTTAGTATAAACGAATTTTATATCAGTAAATGATTTTTCGAGAATTATGCATATAATGCTTAAAGTTTTAAAATCATTTACAATGAATAAAATAAGCCATTCTTTTCAATTTCTGTAAACAAACGCAATGAAAATGTAAGAAAGTTGATTTTTTAAAGCAACGCATTTATTTCCATTTCATTAATATGTGGTGTATGTGTCTGCTACTCATGGTTAAGGTTTCTTCCAATCTGTCCAGCGTTGATCACAATAATCTTCCTACATACTTGAAGCAGTTGTTTACGAATCGCTCACGACGACCGGATTGATACTCTCCCACAAAATAATCTGGAAAAGTTTGAATGATGATGAAATACCGATATGATTATGATGAAATGAACTAACCTTATCGTAATTATTGAATCCAATTTCACCAAATTCGTAACTTCTAATCTCCTCCTGCGGTAAGCTCCCTGAGACAAATGTCCCTTGATGATGGGCGTCCTCTGATGAGGGCTGAGCACGCCACAACTGCTGAAAACTATGTTTATGGCTTCGGGCATTTTCTTCTCCATATATTAGTTATTCTTTTTAGGCATCACTTCAAGACACAGAAAACTGTATTTAAATAAAAGTTGGATTGCAAAATATATTGCTATAGCGCGTATTATTCGAAAAAAAAGCTTCATAACACAATGTGATTTCGATACCGAACCGAACAAAATGAAATTATATTTTGAAAAGTCCCAAGATTAGCGTATTTCACTATATAAGCACGACGAAAAATAAATCACGGATAAGCTTGGCAAGGTATAAAATAATAAGCTTCTCAAAGATTAAAAACCGATAATATTGAGAAAATAATATAACGTACACTAACTAGTATATTCGTTTTTCTCCGTGTATGTTTGATCCTGCCCTCGTCGCTGGCCCCCGTAGGAGCAAGCGTCAAGGTCGAAAGATCAGACAGAACTAACCGATCGCGGCACTTTTCATTTACTCTAACTGATCACGCTACTTTTTCACTTACTAGCTCATTTAGTTGTTCAACATTGTCCATTATACAAACTTTGTATCTAATCACTTGCCTGAGATATTATCAAATAAAATCTTTGCCCACTAGCGCCATCTTGTGAGTGTTACAAGGTTTTATGTGACTAAGTATCATTTAGTTGTTCAACATTGTCGAAGACAACAATTTTGTATCTCATAACAGAACTTAGATGCAAGCAAATACAATATTTGCCCACTAGCTCAATCTAGTGAATGTTTTCCGAACTAATAAGTTTTCGGGCGAATAGATCTCATTCAGTTGAACACATTTGTCGAAGACACCAATGTTGTAAATCATCACTGAACTGAGATATAAACAATCAAAATGTTCGACCATTAGCGCCATCTTTTGAGTGTTTTCCGTACAAATAAGGTTTTAGTCAAATAGTTCTCATTTAGTTGATCAACTTCATCGAAGACACCAATTTTGTATCTCATAACTGAACTAAGATAAAAGCAAATAAAGTTTTGGCTCACTAGCGCCATCTTGGGAGTGTTTTCCGAATTTATAAAATTCTATGCGAATAGGTATTATTTAGTTGTTCAACTTTGTCGAAGACACCATCTTTGTATCTCATAACTGGGCTAAGATATAAGCAAATAAAGCTTTAGCTCACTAGCGCCATCTTGGGAGTGTTTTCCGAATTTATAAGATTCTATGCAAATAGGTATTATTTAGTTATTCAACTTTGTCGAAGACACCATTTTTGTATCTCATAACTGAGCTAAGATATAAGCAAATAAAGCTTTAGCTCACTAGCGCCATCTTGGGAGTGTTTTCCGAATTTATAAGGTTCTATGCGAATAGGTATTATTTAGTTGTTCAACTTTGTAGAAGACACCATCTTTGTATCTCATAACTGGGCTAAGATGTAAGCAAATAAAGCTTTAGCTCACTAGCGCCATCTTGGGAGTGTTTTCCGCATTTATAAGGTTCTATGCGAATAGGTATTATTTAGTTATTCAACTTTGTCGAAGACACCATTTTTGTATTTCATAACTGGGCTAAGATATAAGCAAATAAAGCTTTAGCTCACTAGCGCCATCTTGGGAGTGTTTTCCGCATTTATAAGGTTCTATGCGAATAGGTATTATTTACTTGTTCAACTTTGTCGAAGACACCATTTTTGTATTTCATAACTGGGCTAAGATATAAGCAAATAAAGCTTTAGCTCACTAGCGCAATCTTGGGAGTGTTTTCCGCATTTATAAGGTTCTATGCGAATAGGTATTATTTAGTTATTCAACTTTGTCGAAGACACCATTTTTGTATTTCATAACTGGGCTAAGATATAAGCAAATAAAGCTTTAGCTCACTAGCGCCATCTTGGGAGTGTTTTCCGCATTTATAAGGTTCTATGCGAATAGGTATTATTTACTTGTTCAACTTTGTCGAAGACACCATTTTTGTATTTCATAACTGGGCTAAGATATAAGCAAATAAAGCTTTAGCTCACTAGCGCAATCTTGGGAGTGTTTTCCGCATTTATAAGGTTCTATGCGAATAGGTATTATTTAGTTGTTCAACTTTGTCGAAGACACCAATTTTGTATCTCATAACTGAACTAAGATAAAAGCAAATAAAGTTTTGGCTCACTAGCGCCATCTTGGGAGTGTTTTCCGAATTTATAAGGTTCTATGCGAATAGGTATTATTTAGTTGTTCAACTTTGTAGAAGACACCATCTTTGTATCTCATAACTGGGCTAAGATGTAAGCAAATAAAGCTTTAGCTCACTAGCGCCATCTTGGGAGTGTTTTCCGCATTTATAAGGTTCTATGCGAATAGGTATTATTTAGTTATTCAACTTTGTCGAAGACACCAATTTTGTATCTCATAACTGAACTAAGATAAAAGCAAATAAAGTTTTGGCTCACTAGCGCCATCTTGGGAGTGTTTTCCGAATTTATAAAATTCTATGCGAATAGGTATTATTTAGTTGTTCAACTTTGTCGAAGACACCATCTTTGTATCTCATAACTGGGCTAAGATATAAGCAAATAAAGCTTTAGCTCACTAGCGCCATCTTGGGAGTGTTTTCCGAATTTATAAGATTCTATGCAAATAGGTATTATTTAGTTATTCAACTTTGTCGAAGACACCATTTTTGTATCTCATAACTGAGCTAAGATATAAGCAAATAAAGCTTTAGCTCACTAGCGCCATCTTGGGAGTGTTTTCCGAATTTATAAGGTTCTATGCGAATAGGTATTATTTAGTTGTTCAACTTTGTAGAAGACACCATCTTTGTATCTCATAACTGGGCTAAGATGTAAGCAAATAAAGCTTTAGCTCACTAGCGCCATCTTGGGAGTGTTTTCCGCATTTATAAGGTTCTATGCGAATAGGTATTATTTAGTTATTCAACTTTGTCGAAGACACCATTTTTGTATTTCATAACTGGGCTAAGATATAAGCAAATAAAGCTTTAGCTCACTAGCGCCATCTTGGGAGTGTTTTCCGCATTTATAAGGTTCTATGCGAATAGGTATTATTTACTTGTTCAACTTTGTCGAAGACACCATTTTTGTATTTCATAACTGGGCTAAGATATAAGCAAATAAAGCTTTAGCTCACTAGCGCAATCTTGGGAGTGTTTTCCGCATTTATAAGGTTCTATGCGAATAGGTATTATTTAGTTATTCAACTTTGTCGAAGACACCATTTTTGTATTTCATAACTGGGCTAAGATATAAGCAAATAAAGCTTTAGCTCACTAGCGCCATCTTGGGAGTGTTTTCCGCATTTATAAGGTTCTATGCGAATAGGTATTATTTAGTTATTCAACTTTGTCGAAGACACCATTTTTGTATTTCATAACTGGGCTAAGATATAAGCAAATAAAGCTTTAGCTCACTAGCGCCATCTTGGGAGTGTTTTCCGAATTTATAAGGTTCTATGCGAATAGGTATTATTTAGTTGTTCAACTTTGTCGAAGACACCAATTTTGTATCTCATCGCTGGACTGAGATATAAACGAAGCAAATATTTGTACGCTGGAAAGTTGTTTCATATGTTGCTTATAAATGCGACATTTGTTGGCGTCTGTGCGCCACCTGGTGAGTTAATTCTGAATTAAAATAGTTACCAAGTGGAAGTCAGCAGTCCTGTGATCAACTTTGCAGAAGACAGTTTTCTCCTAAACCTCTTTATTTTCAAGATATTTGCACTACAAGTACTGTCCTATTTATAGGACGCTGGGCGTTCGGGGCTTCTGTCCTATTTTTAGGACGCTGGGCGGATATGGGTTAATGCATTCGGCGAATGGATGCTAAATGCGTTCACTCGTGCCTCGCAGATACAAGTGTATTGGTATTCACTTCTCTTCGTGTTCCTTCCGATTCTCGCTTTTACACAATCGGTTCCGACGCTTTCATGGTACACTCCACCCAGTACGGTTCAGCTATCATTGAGTGTTCGGTAGCAGCAATTTGTTTGCAATTTTTTATCGGTGGCGTTCGGGTGAGTGAGTGAATTTTCCCATGCTTGGTGTTGGATAAATACAGTACCTCTTTGAGAATTAAGTTCTGATTGCAGACTACGCGTCTTTTCAATCAACAATAAAGTTCCATGGAACTAAATTTGAACTAAATTGGAACTTTTGAGTTCGCCAATCAAGTAAAATCCGAACTATTGGTTGCTTGGGTCTGCACCCTTTTTGCCTGAAACAATAAACTATGAAGACCCTTCTTGAAACCCTCCTTTTTCTTTCACAGTTAGCAAAGTGGAATCCGAAATGCATCTCTATTCAATCTGTTGGTTAAGACGGACCAACGCGTTGAAAAATTTTAAATTAGAAAAAGCATGGAGATTCAATTGGTAGAGTTTCCATTCACTGGCCTAGCCAGTTACTTAAACGGGATATAAGAATTCTATTCAGTTCCTCCAAGAGCTCCCTAAGATAGATTTCACCAGAACAGTCTCCCAGGAATAACTCCAGAATTTCTTCAGGAATCTCGGAATAATTCTTTTAATAAATCCGAGACGTAATTCCACAGAAAAATGTCTAGAGATTCCGGTAGAGTTTTCAAGGGTTTGTTAGCAGTTTATACTCCGGATAATTTGGTTGCATTGAAAAAAAAAAACAATGCATGAAATCATGAATTTTATGATTATTAGTTTTGTTTCACAGATTTCTGTCTCTGTCAAGTTGAGCAATTAATTAAGGATTTTTCGAGGAAATCTTTAAAATTTCATAAAACTGTTTTCTCGAGATATTGTCAAGATATTCCTTTAGATATTACTCCTGATAATCATTCTGGGACTCGACTATAAGTTTCATGACCATGAATGCCATGAAGGATTTTTAAAAAGTTCTCATAGAGGTATTTCTGTAAAATTTAATTAAGGATTCTTTATAGAATTTTCACTTGTAATTTATTCAAATAAAATTTCAAAGAATTCCCTAAAAGTGCATTCAGAGATTATCACATAAATTTTCCCAAGATCGCTTGAAAACACATCTTTTTGTTTCTTAAGGAATTCCTTCTAGAAATACTTCAGGTTTTCCAAGGAAATTCCTGCAAGGATTTCTTCGGTTTTTTTCCTGATATCTCTTACAAAAACTTATAACACCCAAGTAACAATACGTTCAGAAATTTCATTTTATTTATGATGATGATTTTGTTTTGGTGTTCTAATATGTATTCAGATATAGTAAAACCTGGAGTGAGAAATAGAAAAAACCTGAAAAAATCTATGAATTTATTCCTGATGCATCTTTGGAAGTATTCTTGTTTGAATATTTGGAGCAATCCTGAGAAAAAATTTTACTCAGGGAAAACGGCGGCCACAATGCCGACCCGGTGCAAGCGGAATCGAGCGTCAATCGAAACGAGGGCGTCTTGAACTACAGGCCATCACTTTGTCGTTGAGCGAAAAGCTGGACGTGGGTTTTCACAGAGCGTCAAATACTACGCGCAGCTTTGTTGTAGTGTTGTAGTGTTGTGTAGCTAATCATGCAAGTTGGAACTTTTATTGGCCACCCTAAAAACAGCTGTAACTGTTCTAAAATAAGACAGACTCAAATATTATTTGAACACATACAAAAAATGAACACTTAACACAACACATGCAACACAAAGTACAACGATTGGTCCGTAGTAACATGCAGATCGAATATATAGCCAGTAGTCAACCAATAGCCAAACAATAAATAAGGCCAACCATACGCGCGCGAGCTTTAGAATCCATCAATAAATTTGTCGTTAATTTTGTGCGGGAATAAATCGTGGAGTTTTCATTACAAATTATTTAAAGTAAGGATTCAAAATCTCACGAAGCACACAACTCAGCACCACACAACGTAGGGAACTTTGAAAGTAAATTTGCTCAACCCCAGAACCACCATCACCCAACCCCATGAATTATCAAAGTATCCAGTCTATCATGACGAAATTTTATACTGAAAACAATATTTGAGAAATACAAACAATATATCGTAGAAAACTATTTGATTTTATTTTCGTTGCCAAGAGGGGAGGAGGTCACCGCCCCCTATGCCCCTCTGGCTACGTCCATGAACAAAACTGAGAAAATTTCAGCATTACTGGATAATAGATTTTCCAGGAATTTTTAAACGTAAATTTAGGTTTTGTCCGACTTTTGCATGGAGGCCCGCCACTGTGCCAAGCATCGATTCCCCGTTCAGCGAGTTAACGTCGCCGTTCGGTTTAATAAGCTGTGCACTATTTTGATCACCACCAACCCACTCATCGTTTTATATATCGTTCCTAAATCAACCAACCTTATCGCTGATGCACACGAACAGCAGCAGTTGGTAACGACCATTACTACGTAGACTTCGAATCGGTGAATACTCTCCTCTAGCCAATCTACCGGGTCTGGTCCGGGATACGGATAGAATGCAAATTAAATTGTGCTATCCGGTGATAGGCTGACCCGGCATCGATTGGACGTGAGAATTTACGCGAAAGTCGCATCAATAAAGCAATTTACTTTATCACCTTTTGATAGCACCGACCACCGACTTCCCGGCACGCTCAACATACCCAGCCCTACAGAGAACTAGCTTCGGATCGAAATGGTAGGTATGCTTAGGACGAGGCCCTAAATGGTCATAGGAGCATGAACGCGATAAAAGGGCAACGGGGAAGCGGGAAGAAGTTCAGATTGTCACGAACGGCGTGGATTCGATTTTAAGAATGCAACAATTTATTTTACCTGTTTTGCGCGTTGGTTTGCTACAGCAGCTCGAATTGTTCCTTCCTAGCTCACGGCACACGTATTCATCAATTATTTCTATCCTTTTATCAGTTCAGGACATAAAATGTGCATAAACTATAACATCAATGTACTTAATAAAAATGATAAAATCTCAGGATTCTTTTCAGAATCCTCTCAAGATTCTTTGCAGAATCATCTCAGGATTCTTTTCAGAATCCTCTCAGGTGTCTTCTCAGAATCCACTCAGGATTCTTTTCATAATCCGCTCAGGATTCTTCTCAGAATCCTCTCAGGATTCTTCTCAGAATACTCTTAGGATTATTTTCAGAATGCTCTCAGGATTGTTCTCAGAATCCTCTCAGGTGTTTTCTCAGAATCCTCTCAGTATCTTTTCAGAATCCTGTCAGGATTCATCTCAGAATCCTCGCAGGTTGTTTCTCAGAATCCTCTCAGGATTCTTTTCTCAGAATTTTTATCAGAATCCTCTCAGGATACCTCTCAGAATCCTCTCAGGACTCTTCTCAGAATCTTCTCAGGATTCTTTTCAGAATCCTCTCAGGATTCTTCTCAGAATTCTCTCAGAACTCTCCTCAGAATCCTCTCAGGATTCTTTTCAGAATCCTTTTAGATTTCTTCTCAGAATCCTCTCAGGATTCTTTTCACAATCCTCTCAAGATTCTTTGCAGAATCATCTCAGAATCCTCTCAGAATTCTTCTCATAATCCTGTCAGAATTCTTCTCAGAAACCTCTCAGGATTTTATCAGAACCCTCTTAGGATTCTTTTCAGAATCCTCTGAGGATTCTTTTCAGAATCCTCTTAGGATTCTTTTTAGAATCCTCTCAGGATTCTTTTTTCGGAATTCTCTCAGGATTCTTTTTTCAGAATTCTCTCAGGATTCTTCTCAGAATCCTCCCAGGATTCTTCTCAGAATCTTCTCAGAATCCTCGCAGGATTCTTCTCAGAATCCTCTCAGGATTCTTCTCAGAATCCTCTCAGGATTCTTCTCAGAATCCTCTCAGAATTCTTCTCAGAATCCTCTCATGGTACTTTTCAGAAACCACTCAGGATTTTTATCAGAACCTTCTTAGGAGTCTTCTCAGAATCCTTTGAAGATTCTTTCCTAAGAATCCTCTAAGGATTCAGGATTCTCAGAATCCTCTGAGGATTTTTATCAGAATCCTCTTAGGATTTTTTCTCAGAATCCTCTCAGGATTTTTCTCAGAATCCTCTCAGGATTCTTCTCAAAATCCTCTCAGGATTCTTCTCAGAATTCTCTCAGGATTCTTCTCAGAATTATCTCAGGATTCTTCTCAAAATCATCTCAGTACCATCTCAGAATCCTGTCAGGATTCATTTTAGAATCCTCGCAGGATTCTTCTCAGAATCCTCTCAGGATTATTTTCTCAGAATCCCGTTAGGATTCTTCTCAGAATTCCGTTAGGATTCTTCTCAGAATCCTCTCAGGATTCTTCTCAGAATCCTCTCAGAAACCTCTCAGAATCTTCTTTAAGAATCCTCTCAGAATTATTCTTAGAATCCTTTCATGATACATCTCAGTATTTTTCTCAGAATCCTCTAAGGATTCTTCTCAGAATCCTCTAAGGATTCTTCTCAGAATCCTCTTAGGATCCTTCTCAGAATCCTCTTAGGATTCTTCTCAGAAACCTCTTAGGATTCTTCTCAGAAACCTCTTAGGATTTTTCTCAGAATCCTCTTAGGATTCTTCTCAGAATCCTCTTAGGATTCTTCTCAGAATCCTCTTAGGATTCTTCTCAGAATCCTCTTAGGATTCTTCTCAGAATCCTCTTAGGATTCTTCTCAGAATCCTCTTAGGATTCTTCTCAGAATCCTCTTAGGATTCTTCTCAGAATCCTCTCAGGATTCATCTCATAATCCTCTTAGGATTCTTCTCAGAATCCTCTTAGGATTCTTCTCAGAATCCTCTTAGGATTCTTCTCAGAATCCTCTTAGGATTCTTCTCAGAATCCTCTTAGGATTCTTCTCAGAATCCTCTTAGGATTCTTCTCAGAATCCTCTTAGGATTCTTCTCAGAATCCTCTTAGGATTCTTCTCAGAATCCTCTCAGGATTCATCTCATAATCCTCTTAGGATTCTTCTCAGAATCCTCTTAGGATTCTTCTCAGAATCCTCTCAGGATTCTTCTCAGAATCCTCTTAGGATTCTTCTCAGAATCCTCTTAGGATTCTTCTCAGAATCCTCTTAGGATTCTTCTCAGAATCCTCTTAGGATTCTTCTCAGAATCCTCTTAGGATTCTTCTCAGAATCCTCTTAGGATTCTTCTCAGAATCCTCTTAGGATTCTTCTCAGAATTCCCTTAGGATTCTTCTCAGAATCCTCTTAGGATTTCTTAGGATTCTTCTCAGAACCCTTAGGATTCTTCTCAAATCCTCTAGGATTCTTCTCAGAGATCCTCTTAGGATTCTTCTCAGAATCCTCTAGGATTCTTCAGAATCCTCTTAGGATTCTTCTCAGAACTCCTCTTAGGATTCTTCTCAGAATGCTCTTAGGATTCTTCTCAGAATGCTCTTAGGATTCTTCTTCAGAATTCCCTTAGGATTCTTCTCAGAATTCCCTTAGGATTCTTCTCAGAATCCTCTCAGGATTCTTCTCAAAATCCTCTCAGGATTCTTCTCAGAATTCTCTCAGGATTCTTCTCCGAATTAATCTCAGGATTCTTCTCAAAATCATCTCGTACCTTCCTCAGAATCCTGTCAGGATTCCATTTTAGAATCCTCGCAGGATTCTTCTCAGAATCCTCTCAGGATTATTTTCTTAGAATCCCGTTAGGATTCTTTCTCAGAATCCCGTTTAGGATTCTTCTCAGAATCCGTTAGGATTCTTCTCACCGAATTCCTCTCAGGATTCTTCTCAGAATCCTCTCAGAAAACCTCTCAGAATCTTCTTTAAGAATCCTCTCAGAATATTCTTAGAATCCTCTCATGATACTTCTCAGGATTTTTTCTCAGAATCCTCTTAGGATTCTTCTCAGAATCCTCTAAGGATTCTTCTCAGAAATCCTCTTAGGATCCTTCTCAGAATCCTCTTAAGGATTCTTCTCAGAAACCTCTTAGGATTCTTCTCAGAAACCTCTTAGGATTTTTTCCAGAATCCCTCTCATGATACTTCTCAGGATTTTTCTCAGAATCCTCTTAGGATTCTCTCAGAATCCTCTAAGGATTCTTCTCAGAATCCTCTTAGGATCCTTCTCAGAATCCTCTTAGGATTCTTCTCAGAAACCTCTTTAGGATTCTTCTCAGAAATCCTCTCAGGATTCATCTCATAATCCTCTTAGGATTCTTCTCAGAATCCTCTTAGATTCTTCTCAGAATGCTCTTAAGGATTCTTCTCAGAATCCTCTTAGGATTCTTCTCAGAAATCCTCTTAGGATTCTTCTCAGAATCCTCTTAGGATTCTTTTCAGAATCCTCTTAGGATTCTTCTCAGAATCCTCTTAGGATTCTTCTCCAGAATCTCTCAGGATTCATCTTCATAATCCATCTTAGGATTCTTCTCAGAATCCTCTTAGGATTCTTCTCAGAATCCTCTTAGGATTCTTCTCAGAATCCTCTTAGGATTCTTCTCAGAATCCTCTTAGGATTCTTCTCAGAATCCTCTTAAGGATTCTTTCTCAGAATCCTCTTAGGATTCTTCTCAGAATCCTCTTAGGATTCTTCTCAGAATCCTCTTAGGATTCTTCTCAGAATCCTCTTAGGATTTCTTCTCAGAATCCTCTTAGGATTCTTCTCAGAATCCTCTTAGGATTCTTCTCAGAATCCTCTAGGATTCTTCTCAGAATCCTCTTAGGATTCTTCTCAGAATCCTCTTAGGATTCTTCTCAGAATCCTCTTAGGATTCTTCTCAGAATCCTCTTAAGATTCTTCTCAGAATCCTCTTAGGATTCTTCTCAGAATCCTCTTAGGATCCTTCTCAGAATCCTCTTAGGATTCTTCTCAGAATCCTTCTTAGGATTCTTCTCAGAATCCTCTTAGGATTCTTCTCAGAATCCTCTTAGGATTCTTCTCAGAATCTCCTTAGGATTCTTCTCAGAATTCCTTAGGATTCTTCTCAGAATGCTCTTAGGATTTCTTAGGATTCTTCTCAGATCCTCTTAGGATTCTTCTCAGAATCCTCTTAGGATTCTTCTCAGAATCCTCTTAGGATTCTTTCTCAGAATCCTCTTAGGATTCTTCTCAGAATGCTCTTAGGATTCTTTCAGAATGCTCTTAGGATTCTTCTCAGAATCCTCTTAGGATTCTTCTCAGAATCCTCCTTAGGATTCTCTCAGAATTCCCTTAGGATTCTTCTCAGAATCCTCTCAGGATTCTTCTCAGAATCCTCTCAGGATTCTTCTCAGAATCCTCTCAGGATTCTTCTCAAAATCCTCTCAGGATTCTTCTCAGAATTCTCTCAGGATTCTTCTCAGAATTATCTCAAGGATTCTTCTCAAATCATCTCAGTACCTTCTCAGAATCCTGTCAGGATTCATTTTAGAATCCTCGCAGGATTCTTCTCAGAATCCTCTCAGGATTATTTTCTCAGAATCCCGTAGGATTCTTCTTCAGAATCCCCGTAGGATTCTTCTCGTAATCCTCTCTGAGGATTCCTTCTCAGAATCCCTCTCAGAAACCTCTCAGAATCTTCTTTAAGAATCCTCTCAGAATTATTCTTAGAATCCTCTCATGATACTTCTCAGGATTTTCTCAAATCCTCTAGGAATTCTCTCAAATCCTCTAAGGATTCTTCTCAGAATCCTCTAGGATTCTTCTCAGAACCTGCCCTTAGAATTCTTTTCTCCAGAATCCCTCTTAGATTCTTCTCAGAATCCTCTTAGGATTCTTCTCAGAATCCTCTTAGGATCTTCTCAGAATCCTCTTAGGATTCTTCTCAGAATCCTCTAGGATTCTTCTCAGAATCCTCTTAGGATTCTTCTCAGAATCCTCTTAGGATTCTTCTCAGAATCCTCTTAGGATTCTTCTCAGAATCCTCTTAGGATTCTTCTCAGAATTTCCCTTAGGATTCTTCTCAGAACCCTCTTAGGATTTCTTAGGATTCTTCTCAGAATCCTCTTAGGATTCTTCTCAGAATCCTCTTACAAGGGAAGGTCACGATGGTGTTACACGGGGTTTTTCAACCGGACTATTTTTTGTTAGATTCTACATGTCGAAATATGAAAAACCCAAAAGCCTTTCGGGTGATGGACCAGTGGTGTAGCCAGGAGGGGCTCTGAAAGGGGCAATTTTGTACGTATATTATACTATTGAGCTAATTGAAAATTTGACAAAAATATTTTTTTTTGTATCTATTGTGATGGTAGAGAACAGAATTGACATTAAAGTATGTTTAAAATGTATTTTCCATGCCATTGGCGTAACCATCCATGGAATATGGACACCAAAACAAATTTGGTTTTATTAGAATAGTATACCATACTAAACGCATCCCGATTGCCGCCTATGGCATGGAAAATACATTTTAAAATAAATTTAATGTCAATTCTGTTCTCTACCATCACAATAGATATTGAAAAAAGTATTTTTGTAAAATTTCCAATTAGCCTAATAATATAATATACGTACAAAATTGCCCCTTTCAGAGCCCCTCCTGGCTACACCACTGTTCCATCACCCGAAAGGCTTTGGGGTTTTTTCATATTCGACATGTAGAATCTAACAAAATAGTCCGGTTGAAAACCCCGTGTAACACCATCGTGACTTCCCTTGTTAGGATTCTTCTCAGAATCTCTTAGGATCCTTCTCAGAATCCTCTTAGGATTCTTCTCAGAATCCTCTTAGGATTCTTCTCAGAAATCCTCTCTCTTAGGATTCTTCTCAGAATGCTCTTAGGATTCTTCTCAGAATGCTCTTAGGATTCTTCTCAGAATCCTCTTAGGATTCTTCTCAAATCCTCTAGGATTCTTCTCAGAATCCTCTTAGGATTCTTCTCAGAATTCCCTTAGGATTCTTCTCAGAATCCTCTCAGGATTCTTCTCAGAATCCTCTCAGGATTCTTCTCAAATCCTCTCAGGATTCTTCTCAGAATTCTCTCAGGATTCTTCTCAGAATTATCTCAGGATTCTTCTCAAAATCATCTCAGTACCTTCTCAGAATCCTGTCAGGATTCATTTTAGAATCTCGCAGGATTCTTCTCAGAATCCTCTCAGGATTATTTTCTTAGAATCCCGTTAAGGATTCTTCTCAGAATCCCGTTAGGATTCTTCTCAGAATCCCGTTAGGATTCTTCTCAGAATCCCGTTAGGATTCTTCTCAGAATCCTCTCAGGATTCTTCTCAGAATCCTCTCAGAAACCTCTCAGAATCTTCTTTAAGAATCCCTCTCAGAATTATTCTTAGAATCCTCTCATGATACTTCTCAGGATTTTTCTCAGAATCCTCTTAGGATTCTTCTCAGAATCCTCTAAGGATTCTTCTCAGAATCCTCTTAAGGATCCTTCTCAGAATCCTCTTAGGATTCTTCTCAGAAACCTCTTAGGATTCTTCTCAGAAACCTCTTAGGGATTTTTCTCAGAATCCTCTCATGATACTTCTCAGGATTTTTCTCAGATCCTCTTAGGATTCTTCTCAGAATCCTCTAAGGATTCTTCTCAGAATCCTCTTAGGATCCTTCTCAGAATCCTCTTAGGATTCTTCTCAGAAACCTCTTAGGATTCTTCTCAGAATCCTCTCAGGATTCATCTCATAATCCTCTTAGGATTCTTCTCAGAATCTCTTAGGATTCTTCTCAGAATGCTCTTAGGATTCTTCTCAGAATCCTCTTAGGATTCTTCTCAGAATCCTCTTAGGATTCTTCTCAGAATCCTCTTAGGATTCTTCTCAGAATCCTCTTAGGATTCTTCTCAGAATCCTCTCAGGATTCATCTCATAATCCTCTTAGGATTCTTCTCAGAATCCTCTTAGGATTCTTCTCAGAATCCTCTTAGGATTCTTCTCAGAATTCCCTTAGGATTCTTCTCAGAATCCTCTTAGGATTCTTCTCAGAATCCTCTTAGGATTCTTCTCAGAATCCTCTTAGGATTCTTCTCAGAATCCTCTTAGGATTCTTCTCAGAATCCTCTTAGGATTCTTCTCAGAATCCTCTTAGGATTCTTCTCAGAATCCTCTTAGGATTCTTCTCAGAATCCTCTTAGGATTCTTCTCAGAATCCTCTTAGGATTCTTCTCAGAATCCTCTTAGGATTCTTCTCAGAATCCTCTTAGGATTCTTCTCAGAATCCTCTTAGGATTCTTCTCAGAATCCTCTTAGGATTCTTCTCAGAATCCTCTTAGGATTCTTCTCAGAATCCTCTTAGGATCCTTCTCAGAATCCTCTTAGGATTCTTCTCAGAATCCTCTTAGGATTCTTCTCAGAATCCTCTTAGGATTCTTCTCAGAATTCCCTTAGGATTCTTCTCAGAATGCTCTTAGGATTTCTTAGGATTCTTCTCAGAATCCTCTTAGGATTCTTCTCAGAATCCTCTTAGGATTCTTCTCAGAATCCTCTTAGGATTCTTCTCAGAATCCTCTTAGGATTCTTCTCAGAATCCTCTTAGGATTCTTCTCAGAATGCTCTTAGGATTCTTCTCAGAATGCTCTTAGGATTCTTCTCAGAATCCTCTTAGGATTCTTTCAGAATCCTCTTAGGATTCTTCTCAGAATTCCCTTAGGATTCTTCTCAGAATCCTCTCAGGATTCTTCTCAGAATCCTCTCAGGATTCTTCTCAGAATCCTCTCAGGATTCTTCTCAGAATCCTCTCAGATTCTTCTCAAAATCCTCTCAGGATTCTTCTCAGAATTCTCTCAGGATTCTTCTCAGAATT
>NW_018736632.1:0-37369 GCF_002204515.2 Aedes aegypti
AATTTTCTCGATGGAAGATTGGAATCATCCCGATGGAAGATTGGAATCTTCCCGATGGAAGAATGGAATCTTCCGATGGAAGATTGGAATCTTCCGATGAAATTGGAATCAGAAGATTGGAATCTTCCCGATGGAAGAATTTGAGAATTGGAATCTTCCGGATGGAAGATTGGAATCTTCCGGATGGAAGATTGGAATCTTTCGGATGGCAGATTGGAATCATCCGATGGAAGATTGGAATCTTCCCGATGGAGATTGGAATCATCCTGATGGAAGATTGGAATCATCCCGATGGAAGATTGGAATCTTCTAGATGGAAGATTGGAATCTTCTCGATGGAAGATTGGAATTTTCTCGATGGAAGATTGGAATCATCCCGATGGAAGATTGGAATCTTCCCGATGAAGAATGGAATCTTCCGGATGGAAGATTGGAATCTTCCGGATGGAAGATTGGAATCTTCCGGATGGAAGATTGGAATCTTCCGGATGGAAGATTGGAATCTTCACGATGGAAGATTGGAATCTTCCGGATGGAAGATTGGAATCTTTCGGATGGCAGATTGGAATCATTCCGATGGAAGATTGGAATCATTCCGATGAGATTGGAATCTTCCCGATGGAAGATTGGAATCATCCCGATGGAAGATTGGAATCTCCCCGATGGAAGATTGGAATCATCCCGATGGAAGATTGGAATCTTCTCGATGGAAGATTGGAATTTTCTCGATGGCAGATTGGAATCATTCCGATGGAAGATTGGAATCTTCCCGATGGAAGATTGGAATCATCCCGATGGAAGATTGGAATCTCCCCGATGGAAGATTGGAATGATCCCGATGGAAGATTGGAATCATCCGATGGAAGATTGGAATCTTCTCGATGGAAGATTGGAATTTTCTCGATGGAAGATTGGAATCATCCCGATGGAAGATTGGAATCTTCCCGATGGAAGATTGCAATCTTCCCGATGGAAGATTGGAATCTTCCCGATGGAAGATTGGCATCTTCCGGATAGAAGATTGAAATCTTCCGAATGGAAGATTGGAATCTTCCGGATGGAAGATTGGAATCTTCCGGATGGAAGATTGGAATCTTCACGATGGAAGATTGGAAACTGCCCGATGGAAGATTGGAATCTCCCCGATGGAAGATTGGAATCATCCCGATGGAAGATTGGAATCTTCTCGATGGAAGATTGGAATTTTCTCGATGGCAGATTGGAATCATTCCGATGGAAGATTGGAATCTTCCCGATGGAAGATTGGAATCATCCCGATGGAAGATTGGAATCTCCCCGATGGAAGATTGGAATGATCCCGATGGAAGATTGGAATCATCCCGATGGAAGATTGGAATCTTCTCGATGGAAGATTGGAATCTTCCGGATGGAAGATTGGAATTTTCTCGATGGAAGATTGGAATCATCCCGATGGAAGATTGGAATCTTCCCGATGGAAGATTGCAATCTTCCCGATGGAAGATTGGAATCTTCCCGATGGAAGATTGGCATCTTCCGGATAGAAGATTGGAATCTTCCGAATGGAAGATTGGAATCTTCCGGATGGAAGATTGGAATCTTCCGGATGGAAGATTGGAATCTTCCCGATGGAAGATTGGAATCATCCCGATGGAAGATTGGAATCTCCCCGATGGAAGATTGGAATGATCCCGATGGAAGATTGGAATCATCCCGATGGAAGATTGGAATCTTCTCGATGGAAGATTGGAATCTTCTCGATGGAAGATTGGAATTTTCTCGATGGAAGATTGGAATCATCCCGATGGAAGATTGGAATCTTCCCGATGGAAGATTGCAATCTTCCCGATGGAAGATTGGAATCTTCCCGATGGAAGATTGGCATCTTCCGGATAGAAGATTGGAATCTTCCGAATGGAAGATTGGAATCTTCCGGATGGAAGATTGGAATCTTCCGGATGGAAGATTGGAATCTTCCCGATGGAAGATTGGAATCATCCCGATGGAAGATTGGAATCTCCCCGATGGAAGATTGGAATGATCCCGATGGAAGATTGGAATCATCCCGATGGAAGATTGGAATCTTCTCGATGGAAGATTGGAATCTTCTCGATGGAAGATTGGAATTTTCTCGATGGAAGATTGGAATCATCCCGATGGAAGATTGGAATCTTCCCGATGGAAGATTGCAATCTTCCCGATGGAAGATTGGAATCTTCCCGATGGAAGATTGGCATCTTCCGGATAGAAGATTGGAATCTTCCGAATGGAAGATTGGAATCTTCCGGATGGAAGATTGGAATCTTCCGGATGGAAGATTGGAATCTTCACGATGGAAGATTGGAAACTGCCCGATGGAAGATTGGAATCTCCCCGATGGAAGATTGGAATCATCCCGATGGAAGATTGGAATCTTCTCGATGGAAGATTGGAATTTCTCGATGGCAGATTGGAATCATTCCGATGGAAGATTGGAATTTTCCCGATGGAAGATTGGAATCTTCCCGATGGAAGATTAGAATATTCCGGAAGGAAGATTGGAATCTTCCCGATGGAAGATTAGAATATTCCGGATGGAAGATTGGAATTTTCTCTATGGAATATTGGAATCTTCCCGATGGAAGATTGGAATCTTCCGGATGGCAGATTGGAATCATCCCGATGGAAGATTGGAATCTTCCCGATAGAAGATTGGAATCTTCCGGATGGCAGATTGGAATCATCACGATGGAAGATTAGAATCTTCCCGATGGAAGATTGGAATCTTCCCGACGGGAAATTGGAATCTTCTTGATCGTAGATCTTCCCGATGGATTATTGGAATCTTCCCTTCATAAGATTGGAAACTGCCCGACGTAAAATTTGAATGTTCTGAGCGAAGATTGAAATCTTTTCAAAGGAAGATTGGAATCGTCTCAACGGAAAATTGAAATTTCCCAACGGAAGATTGTTCTCTTCTCATTGCAATTTTCATCGGACGATTGGATTGAATTTTCCACGTTTTAAGTTTTAATCATTTCAACGGAAAATTTCAATCTTCCCAACGAAGGATTGGAATCTTCCAACGGAAGATTGAAATTTTCAAAATGGAAGATTAAATTCGTTCCAATGGGACGATTTCATTTGAACATTGAATATATTTCCAAATACATGTAAAATCTTGGTGATCATTTCAATTGATTTATCAAAAGCCAAAGAAGCAATCGTTAGGTATCGATTAACGCTTTAAACCACATCTAGGCTAGTTTTTCGGATGTATTGTTTCCATCTCCCTATTTGCGTACGCCTTAAACATAAATCTAGTTCAACGGAAGGGCCAAAAACCGTTGATTCAGTATAGATCAGCCCTCTTCCCGGTTCCAACTAAAGCCAGCTAATCTGAATGATAAAAACCCATTGCTCGTATTTCTCGAAGTGTGTGTGTGTGTGTGTGAGTGTGCAAAACCATTTGGATCTTTAACAACTCGACACTCTTCCGGAGCCTGGGCCAAGATCACCGCTTTTTATTTTCGCCAATCCGCTCGGAGATGATCGATCTCAGCACCCAATCCAACCGCGGATGGGTATTTAATGATGATAATGATGATATGCAAACGGTTACGGTCGGTTATTGAGAAGTGGGGGGGATGATACGGTCTTACGCGTGTGAGCCCGATGAGCTTTAGGTCGGTTGGACTGATGGATCATAGTGGCAATGATTATGGCCGAGCTGATGATGGATTAAGGCGGCTAATGTCGGCAATTATTTCGCTGTACGTTAGACCTCCACGATCAGCACTTTTTGCCCGGAGGCGCTGCGATTATGAACATTTGAGAATCGAATGAACTTGATTTTGCGATGAGATCTGGGTGATGATATGATGAATGGTATAACGGTGATGGGGGAATGATGATCGACTGCACACAACGAAGGTTGACGATCAAATCAGATTGGATTAACAAAAAAAGGTTTTCAATTTAATGCAAAAACTCTTAGTTGAGTGAAGATTATAAGATGAAGATTTGACAAATGGTTAATTGGAAAAACTATTAAAATAATGAAAAACTTCTTCAAATGTTTTATTGGAAACCTAACTTTTTCTTAATTTTTGTTCAAAGCTGAAGGACAAAATAATGATTTAGGTAAAGGTAACCATACTATGTATTGTTAAAATAATTTGAAGGAAATCAATAAATTCGTTCAGATCGAATACTCGATGATTTACATCACTAATTATCAGAATTACAAGGTCAAATTTACGACTTACTTGTTTGATAATTATACCTTAATATTCCACCAATCAAACCCGATCCCAAAAAAACCTCCGGATGTCATTCTCCCAGTCTCTGCTAATTATGCGCACTTCCGGCCTGACCCGATTGGAGCCACAATTTCATTCGCTGGCCTCGTTCAATCGTCTTCCCGCTCATGGCCAATCGGCTGGGTGCTTCCAGCAAGAAAAAAAGTGGAATATTACTGGTGTAAGAGTCACCCCGTCCGCCCCAAAGAGACGTGTAAGATGTGGAAAACCACAGAATCATCGTCATGATTCGTGGTAGAAGCAAAAACAAGCACACCGAATCGAAATGAAGAAGAACCCAAGCGCTGGTTCGAGTTGAAGTCTTGTTTGACGTTTGAAAAGGGCCCAACTGCAAAAATGTAAATGTAGTCGATTTTCCAATATTTTTATTAAGAAAATTAACTCTACTTACTGTGACGAGCATACAAAACGCATTTATTGAGGTGATTTCATTCAAATTTCCTAAATGACCTATTTGATAATAAGACACCTTAAAGGGCCTAACTTAACATAAAAGGGGCCATGTGAAAATTTCCATCAACATCACAATATGCCTTTCGTATTTTTTTTTTGTCAATTGGAAAATGATAATATAAATATTTTACAAATCCATTCATTTTACGGTTTGCAGATAGGCCCTTCTCAAATGTAACGCTAGAAGTTGGAGGCTTCTTGCAGTGTAATCACCAACAGAAGAAAAATAACAACAACGCCAGATGGTGGGGGCAATCATCAAGAATGCACCGAGCCGGCCGCCGTCTTTGCCGAAGAGAAGAACCAGTTTTTGCTTCACGCCCGCAAGCCCGGACATAGAGGTTAACCTTCGCTTCGGTCTTGGCTGAGTGTTTCGGTGTGCAGTGCGCAGTTCACTTACTAGGAAAGGGGTTTATTACGATGCTGTGCGGTGACTTTGAGAGTGATGAGTTTGTGGAATGGTTTTGTTTTCAAGGGTTTAGTTTGTATTTTTTACCGGTTTATAGCACAATATTACCATAAAATGGTTAACCATATACGTTTGAATGGTTGTTTAGAGATGTTCATAAACAAAGATTGACAACCTATTCCAGGAAGATAGAAAATCTCCGTCAAAATGGTTGGAGATTTTCGTCAGGAAGATTGGAAATCATCGTTAGGAAGATTGTAAATCTTCGTTAGGAAGATTGGAAAACTTCCTTAGGAAGATTGGAAATCTTCTCCAGGAAGATAAGAAATTTTCGTAAGGAAGATTGGAAGTCTGTTCCAGGAAGATTGGAAACCTCTTTCAGGAAGATTGGAGATTTTATCCAGGAAGATAGGAAATCTTCTCCAGGAAGATTGGAAATCTTCTCCAGAAAGATTGGAAATATTCTCCAGGAAGAATGGAAATCTTCCCCAGAATGATTGGAAGTCTGCTTCTGGAAGATTGGAAGTCTGCTTCTGGAAGATTGGATACCTTTTTCTGGAAGATTGGAAATCTTATTCAGGAAGATTGGAAATCTTATCCAGGAAGATTGAAAACCTTATCCAGGAAGATATGAAATCTTCTCCCGGAAGTTTGGAAATCTTCGCCAGTAAGATTGGAAATATTTCCCAGGAAGATATGAAATCTTCCTTAGGAAGATTGGAAGTTTGCTCCAAAGCGATTAGAAATCTGCTCCAGGAAGATTGGAGATCTTATCCAAGAATATAGGAAATCTTATACAAGAAGATTGGAATTCTGGTCCAGGAAGATTGGACATCTATTCTGTTCCAGGAAGATTGGAACTTTTCTCCAGGAAGATTGGAAATCTTCTCCACAAAAGTTGGGAATCCTTTTTGAGGAAAATTGGAAAGATTAAAATCATTCATATAAAATCATTTAATTTTTAAGGAAGCCTGTTAAAATTGCTTGTAGTCTGTCAAACCATAATTAAAAACCTTGTAAAGGTCCACCGGCGTGTCGCCAATTGATTGCCCTCCGGCAGCTTTGGCAATGCTTGGGTGCACCATGGAACCATAAAAAATCGTTCATTCGACGACAGAAACACAGGATTGACATCAAGCTGCAATAATGACCGAAACAACTGCGCGCAACATCGTCGTCGGCGCACCCATGACCACTGATCGCCTTTCGTAGTGGTCGTCGTCACACAAGGTCACACGAGGAATCAATAATGTTTCACTCTTTTGCTTGGTGATTCGGTTGAAGGGTGCCACCTGGCCTGTCGATGGACCATTGGACTTGTCCGCGGATGGAAGAATGGAACCCTTCCTCTTAATGAACGCAATTGGATTTAGGTAATTGGCTTAGTGGCTTGATTGGATTAGTTTACCATTGAAACGCACGGAAGTTTCTCTTTCCTTGGAAGGTCCAAATGTGACTTGAGACGTCATTATCTGTGATAAACCATCCATAAAGAGTGATATTATGTGATAACATTCCGGTCGAAAGATACAAGCTCTGGTCATTTGCAATCTTTCTCTGATACGTTTACAATCATCTTCTAGGAAGATCCCAATCTTCCTCTTGGAAGATCCCAATCTTCCACTTGGAAGATCCCAATCTTCCTTTGGCAAGATCCCAATTTTCCTCTGGGAAGATCCCAATCTTCTTCTGTGAAAATCCCAATCTTTCTCTTGGTAGATCCCAATCTTCCTCTGGGAAGATCCCAATCTTCCTCTGGGAAGATCCCAATCTTCCTCTGGGAAGATCCCAATCTTCCTCTAGAAAGATCCCAATCTTCCTCTAGGAAAAAAGCCAATCTTCTATTTGGAAGATCCCAATCTTCCTCTGGGAAGATCCCAATCTTCCTCTGGGAAGATCCCAATCTTCTATTTGGAAGATCCCAATCTTCCTCTGAGAAGATCCCAATCTTCCTCTGGGAAGATCCCAATCTTCCTCTGGGAAGATCCCAATCTTCCTCTGGGAAGATCCCAATCTTCCTCTGAGAAGATCCCAATCTTCCTCTAGGAAGATCCCAATCTTCCTCTGGGAAGATCCCAATCTTCCTCTGGGAAGATCCCAATCTTCCTCTGGGAAGATCCCAATCTTCCTCTGGGAAGATCCCAATCTTCCTCTGGGAAGATCCCAATCTTCCTCTGGGAAGATTCCAATCTTCCTCTAGGAAGATTCCAATCTTCCTCTAGGAAGATTCCAATCTTCCTCTGGGAAGATTCCAATCTTCCTCTGGGAAGATCCCAATCTTCCTCTGGGAAGATCGCAATCTTCCTCTGAGAAGATCCCAATCTTCCTCTGGGAAGATCCCAATCTTCCTCTGGGAAGATCCCAATCTTCCTCTGGGAAGATCCCAATCTTCCTCTGAGAAGATCCCAATCTTCCTCTAGGAAGATCCCAATCTTCCTCTGGGAAGATCCCAATCTTCCTCTGGGAAGATCCCAATCTTCCTCTGGAAAGATCCCAATCTTCCTCTGGAAAGATCCCAATCTTCCTCTGGGAAGATCCCAATCTTCCTCTGGGAAGATCCCAATCTTCCTCTGAGAAGATCCCAATCTTCCTCTGGGAAGATCCCAATCTTCCTCTGGGAAGATCCCAATCTTCCTCTGGGAAGATCCCAATCTTCCTCTGGGAAGATCCCAATCTTCCTCTGGGAAGATCCCAATCTTCCTCTAGGAAGATTCCAATCTTCCTCTGGGAAGATCCCAATCTTCCTCTGGAAAGATCCCAATCTTCCTCTGGAAAGATCCCAATCTTCCTCTGGAAAGATCCCAATCTTCCTCTGGGAAGATCCCAATCTTCCTCTGGGAAGATCCCAATCTTCCTTTAGGAAAAAACCCAATCTTCTATTTGGAAGATCCAAATCTTCCTCTGGGAAGATCCCAATCTTCCTCTGGGAAGATCCCAATCTTCCTCTGGGAAGATCCCAATCTTCCTCTGGGAAGATCCCAATCTTCCTCTGGGAAGATCCCAATCTTCCTCTACGAAGATTCCAATCTTCCTCTGGGAAGATCCCAATCTTCCTCTGGGAAGATCCCAATCTTCCTCTGGGAAGATCCCAATCTTCCTCTGGGAAGATCCCAATCTTCCTCTGGGAAGATCCCAATCTTCCTCTGGGAAGATCCCAATCTTCCTCTGGGAAGATCCCAATCTTCCTCTGGGAAGATCCCAATCTTCCTCTGGGAAGATCCCAATCTTCCTCTGGGAAGATCCCAATCTTCCTTTAGGAAAAAACCCAATCTTCTATTTGGAAGATCCAAATCTTCCTCTGGGAAGATCCCAATCTTCCTCTGGGAAGATCCCAATCTTCCTCTGGGAAGATCCCAATCTTCCTCTGGGAAGATCCCAATCTTCCTCTGGGAATATCGCATTCTTCCTCTGAGAAGAACCCAATCTTCCTCTGGGAAGATCCCAATCTTCCTCTGGGAAGATCCCAATCTTCCTCTGGGAAGATCCCAATCTTCCTCTGGGAAGATCTCAATCTTCCTCTGGGAAGATCCCAATCTTCCTCTGGGAAGATCCCAATCTTCCTCTGGGAAGATCCCAATCTTCCTCTGGGAAGATCCCAATCTTCCTCTGGAAAGATCCCAATCTTCCTCTGGGAAGATCCCAATCTTCCTCTGGGAAGATCCCAATCTTCCTTTAGGAAAAAGCCCTATCTTCTATTTGGAAGATCCAAATCTTCCTCTGGGAAGATCCCAATCTTCCTCTGGGAAGATCCCAATCTTCCTCTGGGAAGATCCCAATCTTCCTTTAGGAAAAAACCCAATCTTCTATTTGGAAGATCCAAATCTTCCTCTGGGAAGATCCCAATCTTCCTCTGGGAAGATCCCAATCTTCCTCTGGGAAGATCCCAATCTTCCTCTGGGAAGATCCCAATCTTCCTCTGGGAAGATCCCAATCTTCCTCTGGGAAGATCCCAATCTTCCTCTAGGAAGATTCCAATCTTCCTCTGGGAAGATCCCAATCTTCCTCTGGGAATATCGCATTCTTCCTCTGAGAAGAACCCAATCTTCCTCTGGGAAGATCCCAATCTTCCTCTGGGAAGATCCCAATCTTCCTCTGGGAAGATCCCAATCTTCCTCTGGGAAGATCCCAATCTTCCTCTGGGAAGATCCCAATCTTCCTCTGGGAAGATCCCAATCTTCTTCTGGGAAGATCCCAATCTTCCTCTAGGAAGATCCCAATCTTCCTCTGGAAAGATCCCAATCTTCCTCTGGGAAGATCCCAATCTTCCTCTGGGAAGATCCCAATCTTCCTTTAGGAAAAAGCCCTATCTTCTATTTGGAAGATCCAAATCTTCCTCTGGGAAGATCCCAATCTTCCTCTGGGAAGATCCCAATCTTCCTCTGGGAAGATTCCAATCTTCCTCTAGGAAGATCCCAATCTTCTTCTGGGAAGATCCCAATCTTCCTCTAGGAAGATCCCAATCTTCCTCTGGGAAGATCCCAATCTTCCTCTGGGAAGATCCCAATCTTCCTCTGGGAAGATCCCAATCTTCCTCTGGGAAGATCCCAATCTTCCTCTGGAAAGATCCCAATCTTCCTCTGGAAAGATCCCAATCTTCCTCTGGGAAGATCCCAATCTTCCTCTGGGAAGATCCCAATCTTCCTCTGGGAAGATCCCAATCTTCCTTTAGGAAAAAACCCAATCTTCTATTTGGAAGATCCAAATCTTCCTCTGAGAAGATCCCAATCTTCCTCTGGGAAGATCCCAATCTTCCTCTGGGAAGATCCCAATCTTCCTCTGGGAAGATTCCAATCTTCCTCTGGGAAGATTCCAATCTTCCTCTAGGAAGATTCCAATCTTCCTCTAGGAAGATTCCAATCTTCCTCTGGGAAGATCCCAATCTTCCTCTGGGAAGATCCCAATCTTCCTCTGGGAAGATTCCAATCTTCCTCTAGGAAGATTCCAATCTTCCTCTAGGAAGATTCCAATCTTCCTCTGGGAAGATCCCAATCTTCCTCTGGGAAGATCCCAATCTTCCTCTGGGAAGATCCCAATCTTCCTCTGGGAAGATCCCAATCTTCCTCTGGAAAGATCCCAATCTTCCTCTGGGAAGATCCCAATCTTCCTCTGGGAAGATCCCAATCTTCCTCTGGGAAGATCCCAATCTTCCTTTAGGAAAAAACCCAATCTTCTATTTGGAAGATCCAAATCTTCCTCTGGGAAGATCCAAATCTTCCTCTGGGAAGATCCCAATCTTCCTCTGGGAAGATCCCAATCTTCCTCTGGGAAGATCCCAATCTTCCTCTGGGAAGATCGCAATCTTCCTCTGAGAAGATCCCAATCTTCCTCTGGGAAGATCCCAATCTTCCTCTGGGAAGATCCCAATCTTCCTCTGGGAAGATCCCAATCTTTCTCTGGGAAGATCCCAATCTTCCTCTGGGAAGATCCCAATCTTCCTCTGGGAAGATCCCAATCTTCCTTTAGGAAAAAACCCAATCTTCTATTTGGAAGATCCAAATCTTCCTCTGGGAAGATCCCAATCTTCCTTTAGGAAAAAACCCAATTTTCTATTTGGAAGATCCAAATCTTCCTCTGGGAAGATCCCAATCTTCCTCTGGGAAGATCCCAATTTTCCTCTGGGAAGATCCCAATCTTCCTCTGGGAAGATCCCAATCTTCCTCTGGGAAGATCCCAATCTTCCTCTGGGAAGATCCCAATCTTCCTCTGGACTAAGTTTTCTCTGAGTTGCAATGAAAAGTATATCTGTCTTTCACAAACTATTATACCCGTAATCAAAGTCTGTTCCGAGTCAAAATTCACCTTAAAACGCCGCAAACCTGACCACTCGCAACTCTTCGCACAGCGCCCGCAGCTATGACAAATCATCCCAGCTATTGAATCATCGCCAGATCGCCAAACATCGATCATCCACGGATTGCCAATTACGGCGGCCCCCCCGATCCGGTGCGGTTCCCATCGAAGATCGATGATCGCATCTGTGTGATGACCGACAGCCGCCGTTGATAACTAGTTCAACTCCCCATTGTAATAACCATTGATCGAGCCCTCCCCCGTCCCTATCCATCCATCGGCGCAAAATTGCTCCGATTATGTCAGATTTACGCGTGTCACACGACGGTGATCGTGTCGTCAACGCCTTCGTCCGATGATCGTTGGGGCCAGATTGATCGCGGAAACGGATTGCAATTTTGTGCCTCTTTGAGCGAAAGAGAAAGGTGGCACAGCGTCGCGACATGGGAAATTGGAGCGGAGCGCTTTGTAACGATTAGGACAATGGTGACGGATGGGGCAGGTTGATCGTCGGCGATCGCCCGAGTCATCTGTAATTGTTGGATTCGATGGGATTGCACAATCTAATGAGGTGGAATGATACTTTTTCCTTTTATTTTCTTTGCCGTTGTGGAACAGGTAATTTGATGCTTTGTGTCACATTATTGACGTCATCGATTCCGGCGGGATGAGGTTGACATACGGTTATTATATGGTAATTGATGGTATTGGGAAAGCCACAATAGCATGACAATTGACCATTCATGCATAACATTATTAATCAATTTTAGCTGAAATTGAAGATTCCCAATCTTCCAAAGAAAGATTCCCAATCTTCCAAGGAAAATTTTCCAATCTTCCAAAAGAAGTTTCCCAATCTTCCAAGGGAAGATTTCCTATCTTCTAAGATCCTATCTATCTAAAAATCCCAATCATCCAAGGGAAGATTTCCCCAATCTTCCAAGGGAAAATTCCTCCAATCTTCCAAGGGAAGATTCCTCCAATCTTCCAAGGGAAGATTCCCCCAATCTTCCAAGGAAAATTTTCCAATCTTCTAAAAGAAGTTTCTCAATCTTCCAAGGGAAGATTTCCTATCTTCCAAGAAAAAATCCCAATCATCCAAGGGAAGATTCCCAATCATCCAAGGGAAGATTCCCAATCATCCAAGGAAAATTATACAATCTTCCAATAGCAGTTTCCCAATCTTCCAAGGAAAGATCACTTTTTGATTGAAGTTTTTCAATCATCTTATAACTATAACTATAACCTTATCTCAAAGTTATTATCTTATGATTTCGATTCTGCTGCTATATTTTCCCTTTACTAATTTGTCTTCTCACTTCTATCTTTTACAGGTAAGCGTCGACGCCAGTTTGTTATTCGAATCCATACCATCGATCACAAAACTCGTCAAATGAATCCAACTCATCGGAGATAAAAAAAAAAATGGCGGAAAATTCACCACAATTATGCACTCGAAGCGAAGCAATTTTCCGTTTATTGCCAATCACCGGCAATTACCGCTGACAAACAGAGCACAGTCCGCCAAAAACAAAGCGAAAAACAATACAATAAGGAAGCAGACCCCTCTCGTAGAAAACCCACAAAGCCGAAACTGTTACAGATTATGACCCATGGCATCGCCGCGATGATCGGTCGCCATTGATGAAGCAACTCTTGGAGTATGGATTTCAAATGCTCATCTCTATGGGGGGGAATTCGAATGGCGTGCACTCCGTTTATGTCACTCTCAGGTGCAGATCGCTCAATCGGCGCGGCGTGAAGGTGTCTTGGAAAAATGAGGATCATCGTACGATCGCTGATCGATCGATCACCGCCAAACGGTTCGCACCACGACGGAGGAGTTATGCAAGAATTGAGTACAAATTCCTTTACGGCGAAAGGAAAGGGAGCGCAGCATTGCAATTGGAAGAGAGGCGTCTCCTTCCACAGACAAACGGACGTAACACTGGAATTATATTGACATTTGCTCACTACCGCTTCCTAGTTCTCGGTTGGCCAAACACATTATTCTTTAGCATTTGAGGATTGTTCTAGCGGTTACATCCGTTTGTCTGTGATCCGATATTGCCGACGATGATGATGTGTTTGGTGGCGTGAAGCTCGTCGATTCAAGTGATCCAGTTTTCCACCGAGCATTGTGGATTTGATTGATCGCGTGGAATTTTGGGCCCCCCTTTTGGTGAGCGGAGGGCTGTCGGCTGTATCGGGGAGGGGTTGGGTTTGTTGAACGCGATGAATGGGAGTGGAAATTAGTTGCGGATGAGTGAGTGGGATTTACCTGGCTGGATTGTGAGAAAACTCTGAAGCCGATGTAAATTCGATGAACTCGAAAGCTTTCTTGAAAGTTGACGTAAACTTGAGCAATTGCTGAAGAAATGAAGACTTCAATCTTCCGTTGCAATCCATTGAGAAGATTCCAATCTTCCATTGGGAAGATTCCAATCTTTCTTTGAGAAGATTCCAATCTTCCTTTGGGAAGATTCCAATCTTCCTTTGGGAAGATTCCAATCTTCCTTTGGGAAGATTCCAATCTTCCTTAGGGAAGATTCCAATCTTCCTTTGGGAAGATTCCAATCTTCCTTTGGGAAGATTCCAATCTTCCATTGGGAAGATTCCAATCTTCCATTGGGAAGATTCCAATATTCCATTGGGAAGATTCCAATCTTCCTTTTGGTAGATTCCAATCTTCCTTTGAGAAGATTCCAATCTTGCTTTGGGAAGATTCCAATCTTCCATTGGGAAGATTTCAATCTTCCTTTGGGAAGATTCCAATCTTCCTTTGGGAAGATTCCAATCTTCCTTTGGGAAGATTCCAATCTTCCTTTGGGAAGATTCCAATCTTCCTTTGGGAAGATTCCAATCTTCCTTTGGGAAGATTCCAATCTTCCTTTGGGAAGATTCCAATCTTCCTTAGGGAAGATTCCAATCTTCCTTTGGGAAGATTCCAATCTTCCTTTGGGAAGATTCCAATCTTCCATTGGGAAGATTCCAATCTTCCATTGGGAAGATTCCAATATTCCATTGGGAAGATTCCAATCTTCCTTTTGGTAGATTCCAATCTTCCTTTGAGAAGATTCCAATCTTGCTTTGGGAAGATTCCAATCTTCCATTGGGAAGATTGCAATCTTCCTTTAAGAAGATTCCAATCTTCCTTTGGTAAGATTCCAATCTTCCTTTGGAGAGATTCCAATCTTCCTTTGGGAAGATTTCAATCTTCCTTTGGTAAGATTCCAATCTTCCTTTTGGTAGATTCCAATCTTCCTTTGGGAAGATTCCAATCTTGCTTTGGGAAGATTCCAATCTTCCATTGGGAAGATTTCAATCTTCCTTTGGGAAGATTCCAATCTTCCTTTGGTAAGATTCCAATCTTCCTTTGGGAAGATTCCAATCTTCCTTTGGGAAGATTCCAATCTTCCTTTGGGAAGATTCCAATCTTCCATTGAGAAGATTCCAATCTTCCATTGAGAAGATTCCAATCTTCCTCTGGGAAGATTCCAATTCTCTATTGGGAAGATTCCAATCTTCCATTGGGAAGATTCCAATCTTCCATTGGGAAGATTCCAATCTTCCATTGGGAAGATTCCAATCTTCCATTGGGAAGATTCCAATCTTCCATTGGGAAGATTCCAATCTTCCATTGGGAAGATTCCAATCTTCCATTGGGTACATTCCAATCTCTTGTTGGGAAGATTTCAATCTTCCTTTGAGAAGATTCCAATCTCCTGTGGAATGAATTCCATTTTACCTATGAAATCTAAATTGCATCAACCAGTTTCAAACTGAGGAAATATTTGCCCTTTAGTGGACGTCCACTCAATGCAGTAAAGCTCCCATGGCCTCTTGATCGCTTCCGTCCAAATTCTTCGTCGGACATGACCCAAACCCGGCAGCTTCAGCCATATCGCAGCATCAGATCGAGACATCCGCACTGAAAGAGGCACCCTTCCGGCTGTTGGCATCCTTCAGCTCGATCGTGGTTGGTCAATATCCCCCAACAACCCTCCTCGTTGATGAGAGGCCCCTCAGTAGTGAAAGTATTCTAATTATCACCGCCGGGTGCCGTGCGCCTCTGCTAGCCATGAGAGAGATCGTTCGAATCTTCCCACGCATGCGAAACCAGTTTTAGACCTGAGCTCAGTTGGAAATTGCCTCTTGTTATAATTACACACACTCGGCTCTCTTGGCTTAAGGTGCAGATGAATCGAAGCTTTACCTCAGTTCTTCAAAAGCACAATTGTGAAGAACCATACAGCGTTTTCAATTGAAAATTTGATCGATTGGTCGCCTCCAGCGATTGATCAGTCGATCAAATTTTCAGCTTGAATTGCTGTTTGGTTCCCTAGATTTGTGCACTTGAAAATTTGAGGTTAGGTTTGGATGCATCTTCACCTTAAACCCGTGACCATGCAAAGAAGTTTCATGCGCAATATGGTCCACACCACGTGTGCAAGCTGACCAGAGAGAGGTCGAATCTGAGGCACGACGGAGGAAATACAATTTTCCATCCATTCCAATCCGAAGCATTTCGCAAGTCCGCGGATGGTTGTTTGTTTTAGCGGTCGGGTCGAATCCCCCCAATCGAAACGAGGGCAGAAAAGCGCGCGAAAAATTCAACTCTCGCCTCGATCGTGCACGTCATCACGCTTTGGACTCCCAGACGAGAGATGTCATTTCCTCTGTTTTTTTTGGAATTGTGCTGCACAGTGGGACGAAATCTAAAAAAACGGACAAACCTTTTTGAGGGATTTCAATGCATAGGTGTCTCCGGACAATGGAAATGGAATTCCGAGTAATAATTCACAACAGTTTTTAGGTTATATTGAGGCTTCCGAGAAGAAACATACTTTTGTTTTTTTATGTCAATTATTTCAGAAAAGTTTAGGATATTTTTATATTGAACAAATCTGCTTAACATATTTTTGACATCGTTTTCATTGTTTTGATATTCAATGTGTTTTACCTTAAAAACCAGTTTTTTAACCATTTCCATGGTCACAGTGCAGTTTATTAACATGGTCTGTTCTACAAAATTGAATACCTATGATACAAAGACAAACAATTTTGTTGAATGTGCCAATGCACAGTGGGAAAAAAAAGTAACAAACCATAGCAAATTAGAATCAAATGAAAGTGGTTCCGATAGTTGCAAGAATTATTGTTGTTTCTTAGAAAACTTTATTTCAGTAGCTCATAATCGGCTTTCCTCCATTGGGCAAAATTAGTATGATAACGACCCGTGCACTCAGTTTAACTATGGCTCTACCCCATTTGGCATAATGCCATCTGGCATAATGCCGTTTGGCATAATGCCAATTGGCATAATAGCCATTTGGCATAATGGCCATTTGGCATAACGGCCATTTGGCATAATTTGAAGAATACATATCCTCAAATTATTGTCCTTAACTTTTGGCCTGATGATGATCAGCCTAAATGAAATACATGTCCATTCTAGACAACATAAGGGCGATCCATTAATTACGTAAGGGTTTATGGGGAGAGGGGGGGTTTGAGATTTCTTACGCGCCATACAATTTATTTTTAGTTTTCATACAAAAAATCTTACCATAGGGGAGGGGGGGTTGAAAAATCCCGAAAATTGTCTTACGTAATTAATGGACCGCCCCATAATAGAATCATTTTCGATTTTCGACCAGTGCCCTTCAAGTTACACTTGTAGCTGTGAGATTTTATTCACGTAGCTTCATAAAGAAGTTTTATGAGGAGTAAAAATTTGGCACCGTAGAGTGAGGCTTTTTTCATTCTTGTTATGCTCTTTGAACGTCTGTCGTTAATTATATTTAAAGCATTAGCTCGATTTCTGGCCGTCGCTTGGGTGCCACGATTTTATATTGATTTTTTTTGAGGGCACAGAAGTTAAATATGAAGAACATCCAATGTTCCAAAGATGTAAAATCTCAAGAGAGATGCTTTGCCTTAAATGCTACAACAATCAGTTGATACACGGTTATTAGTTAAGCAGAATATTTCGCCTATTGCTGAACGGCTTTAAATCTCGCCTATTACTGAAGAATATGTGTGTTCCTAACGAAATGTTCAACAATTAGCGAGCATTTTATGCATTCAATAATTGGTGAACTACCCAACTAGAAATTTTACCTTCTTTCAACCATAAGCTGTTCTTTTAGTATGCAGCGTAGTGAATCATAGGCACGCCATGATCGATTTTTAATTACATCGGATGCCCTTGGTACCGTGTTGATTCAAATTTCCCGGACGCTTCAAATTCCGGAAACTCTTCCTAATTGAATGAGCACGATTCAGTGATGAGATCCATGATATGATCACGACTAACCGGATTTCCGATATTACTCGGTTACGCATTGCAAAGAAGGTGAATTTTACTAAGGAGCTGTCCATTAACCCATGGTCATTTTTTCGGAATTTCAGACCGAATTATTTCCTCCCCTGTGGTCAGTAGTCCACACAAAAATTTTAAAATTTGTATGAACTGTGGTCTTCGGCCAAACCCCCCTTCCGCCCATAAATGACCACATGGTTCATGGACGAACCCTAATCTAAATTAATTACCCCATATGTTATGGGATGCCTCTCCAGCGATATGCTCAACCTCAGATGTGACAAGTAATAATGTTGGTAATATTATTATCATCAGCCTCAAACGCACTATTTGGACGAGCCTATCTTAAAGTATTTCATCGTACTTACATCACATTTCCTTCTTTGGACTAAAAATCATTGTCAATATTAGTCCCTTTTTCCAGTCAATTTGACTTGTCCTAGACAAACATTTCAAGCACTTTACGGGGGCAGGATCCGTCATTAATTTCGGAATTTTCAAAAGCAGTTTTTTCGTTCAAAATCAAGAAAATTTACAGGAAAATGTGTTCACTGTATTCTATTCTCCAACTGATACACAGTGAACACATTTTCATTGAAAAATTTTCAGTTTTGAATGGAAAAACTGCTTTGAAAGTTTCGATGATGACGAGGATTACAATGACGGAGCGTTGAACGTTAAATGTGAAATGTGTGAGAAAAATATATTTTTTTAAATTATGCCAGATGGCCGTTATGCCAAATGGCTATTATGCCAAACGGCCATTATGCCAAATGGCATTATGCCAAACGGCATTATGCCAGATGGCATTATTCCAAATGGGGTAGAGCCTTTAACTATCTTTGATTCCTATCACATTGAAATCGTTATTCCAATAGCTCATAAACAGTTTCCTTGTATCATATCCTATAGAATAGTGGCGCGGCGGATCGCGAAGCAGGTAGTAGTGTTTGATCCTTTGCTCGCGTCAAATTATTTATCATGGTCTAATCGAATCCTGTGACCCAACGATCCTCCTCATTAACAAATATCCCTCCCAGTAACCTTTGTGGAGATGCAGAGGCAAACACGGTCTCCAAATAGCAAAGGTTACACACTATTACACCGTTATTGACCCTGTATAAATAGAGGCACTGAATTATGCACACAGAAGAAGATTATGGCCAATCCCAGCCGAACTTCTAGTTGATTCTTTGTGCATTTTCAATGACTTCGGTCATTCACGGAATAGCAACCATTGATATGTGTAGTCAGTCTAAGCTAAGCATTATTCTCCTGCATCGGCACGCCATATTTAGTACACTTTGACGTCAAACACTACTGTTGATAACTTGGGTAGAACAGTGAATCTGTCACTGAACAGGTAAGTCTTATATCACTTTATTTAACTTTTCTAGCGATCAATTCCACTTCTTTATTACTTTAACTTAATGTTACAAAAATTCAAACTTCTACAAATTCACCTTCAGTGGGTGGTAGACGTTGATGACGTTGATGACGGTGATGATGGTCGCCGATGCCGTAGAGTAAGAGAGGGAGAACCGATGACCAAACGCCTTTTATAGGCCACGATTTCTCCATCTTGATGAAGTTGCCGGATGAGCGAAACGCATATTTCCAAAGGGAGCCATGTCTAGCAGCCATAGTTTTGTCCATGCTCTCAGATAGCTCGCACTGAAGAACAGATGGCGCCACAATTCTCTCTTCGCACTATTTTGATATGCGAACAACTACTCTATGTTTCTTGCTGATAAGAGTGAAGATTTATTCAGAAGTTTCCTAACTCAGTGATTTTTTCACAAATTTCCCACAAACAAAATCTTGTTGTCGTTTAGGATACATTCGATAATACAACAAAAGCTCTCTTACTTTCCCGGAATTCAACGTAGATTTTTTTCTCAATATACCTACACGGTGTTATGTAAAAAAATTGTCCATCAAATCTGAGTACGAGGATCGATTCCTGAGGTCATTCTGCAACTCTGGGCCAATTTTTTAAAAAAAATCTCTAGGGGGAACCTCAAGAAATCTTGTTTTGAAGTTTTTGAATAAAAATTTCGAAATAAACCATATTAAAATTACGCAATAGCACTGAAAAAACCTACAAAATTGCTCAAAAAATGGCCAAACTGTTCTCAACTAGTATACAATTGTTACCGTTGTTATAATTAGAAACTAAATTATTACCGAAATGGCTTAAGAGCCAGTTCGCGAGAGCCGCAACCCCTTCTTGTATCGATGTTCTCCGATCAGGCTGAAATTTTCAGGGATTAAGTTTCTATATAAAAGAAGATGTTTTGCAAAATTTTAGATTTTTATATTAGGGGGAAGCGGGGCAAAATGACCCCCAATGATTTCATGTCACTAAACATGCAAAATCACAAAAACTGATATAACTATAGTAAAATTCCACGGATTGTGTTGAAATTTGGCATGATTACCTTACGTTATATAAACTTTAGGATTGGCATGGTATTTGGATTTTAAAAGTATTTCAAATTGAAAAAAAATGAGTTGTTCATAAAAATTTTAGTGATTTTAAAATCGATTTTTTTCTTACCAACCGAACTAGGTCAAAAATCTAAATATGACGTTTTGTAGGGCAACTCATGGGCTTTCATTTGAGGTGTAATCCAGATATGCCGTTTCAAAAATTTTCGAAAAAAAAAATTTTTTCGGGGTGGTGTTTTGACTTGAGCCATTTTGCGAGTACCGCAACCCCCTTGCCTAGAGAGGTAATATTAATGTTCTTCGATCGAGCTGAAATTTACAGGAGTTGTTTTCCTGTATAAAAGAAGTTATTTTGCAAAATTTCAGATTTTTATATTAGGGGAAAGTGGCACAAATTAACCACTAATGATTCAATATGAAAACAAATATACAAAATGAATTAAACTGCTATAGGTATAGTAAAAATGCACGAATTTGTATGAAATCTGGCATGTTTACTTAACGTTACATGAACTTCAAAATGAACATGATATTTAAATTAAAAAAATATTTCACATCGAAAAAAAAAACTGTTTTTTTAATCATTTTTTTTATCAAATTATTTTTTTTATCAAAATTTTGTCAACCGAACTAGGTCAAAAAACTAAATATGTAAAGTTTTGTAGGGTAACTCAAGGGGCTCATTGGCGGTGTACCGTGGTGAATCAAAATCCGGACGGTACCAATATCCGGACATTCTGATAATATTTGCCAAAAAAAATGCTAAATTGATTTTTAATATGTTTATTTTAATTCTTTACTTGTTATAA
Source organism: Aedes aegypti (assembly GCF_002204515.2). Taxonomy (NCBI): domain Eukaryota; kingdom Metazoa; phylum Arthropoda; class Insecta; order Diptera; family Culicidae; genus Aedes; species Aedes aegypti. The sequence goes on from NW_018736632.1 coordinate 20,518, forward strand.
ACATGATTACTTATTTTACGCACATTTATAAATCAGTAAACTTGATAAACAATTAAAAAAATGAAAAAGTCACTCCAGACGTGGTGTATTTGCCGTGGTGAACTTGTATTAGTGATAGTGCCAACGAATACACCCACAACGTTTATACAACTATAGTGAATGAAAAATATTCATTCTATATAGTGATTGCAACATAATAATATACAAAGTTATAGTTTAAAAGTTTAGTGACACCACTTTGCAAAAATGTGATGTAAATACAGTTTTAAATAGTAAAAAGAGGCTGTCCGGAATGGAGCCAAATATTTTTTTAATCCGGACATTTTATTGGAATCGTATGTTTAGATGCCGTAAGTACACAATTTTCAAATAAAACTGAAATAATACTTTGATCATTATCAACACATGAGTAATATGTAATAAGAACAATACTGTGCGTCGTTCAATGCGGATTCATTGAACCAATCAGTGATAATTGCAGTTTAAACCACAAACATGTCTGTCCAAACAACTAAATCACAAACATTGCTTACTTTTGTATTTTTAAACGAATACAGAACACATGCATTCTACAAGTTATTAAAGGCGTGTTATTTAGTTGATTTTGAAAAGCTTTACATGGTTCAATTTTACAATTTTATGTTGAAACAAAGTTGATCGGATTTTGATTTAAAAGTGTTTGGATTTATAGCTATGATTTGCTGCATTTTTAGTTGTAGTGTTTGAACTTAAACAGGTAATCAACTTACAATAAGCACAATTTAAAGCTTGTCAACTATCTCATAATAATCTATAGTTTTTCAATATGTTTTCATTACTGTTCAAAATGGAATACATTTCGCAGAACTACACTTTTCATAAGTTAAAATTGATTCAAAATGACTCAATTAGCCCGTATATATTAGTGTTGGAAATACACAAAATCATAAGAATTACTGTAACGTTGAAGGTTTTTTTTTGTAAAAATACCTAATTTTCGTGAGAAAATACAATTTCACTCTTTCGTGAAATTTGTAAACATCAAGGCCAGTAAAGGTCAAAATTCTATTCAAGATATAAACTGCACAATGTCTCATAACAGCCATATGTGCAGTCAATCTAAACTAAGCTCAATTCAATTATTTACAAAATGATCTCTAGCAAGCATACCATCATATAAGGTACACACATATGTGGCCCTCCCAATCGAACCCATCAAAACATTACCCAAATTGATAAATGTGGTAGTTGATTCCCAACCAAACAGCTTGAGAAGAAACAACGCTTACTGCTGACTGAAAACATTGGTGCAATGCCTTATTGTTATCCACATAATCACTTTTGCAAGGAAATGACATTTCTTTCACACGCTGCTCATACCGTCAAAACAGTTTTTTTCGATTTGAAACATTTTTTCAATCCAAAAATCATGTTTATTTTGAAGTTCATGTAACGTTAAGTAAAACATGCCAAATTTCATACAAAATCGTGAATTTTTACTATAGCTATAGCAGTTTAATTCATTTTGTATATTTGTTTTCATATTAAATCATTAGTGATTATTTTGTACCACTTCCCCCTAATATAAAAATCTGATTTTTTGTGAAATAACTTCTTTCATATAGGAAAATAACTCCTGTAAATTTCAGCTCGATCGAAGAACATCAATACAACCTTTCTATGCAAGGGGGTTGCGGTACTCGCAAAATAGCTCAAATTCAAACACTACCCCGAAAAAAAAAATTTTTTCGAAAATTTTTAAAACGGCATATTTGGATTATACCTCAAATGAAAGCCCATGAGTTGCCCTACAAAACGTCATATTTAAATTTTAGACCTAGTTCGGTTGGTAAGAAAAAAATCAATTTGAAAATCACTAAATTTTTTACGAAAAACTCATTTTTTTCGATTTGAAGGAATTATAAAATCCAAATACCATGCCAATCTAAAAGTTTATATAACGTAGAGTAATCATGCCAAATTTCAACACAATCCGTGCACTTTTACTATAGTTATATAAGTTTTTGTGATTTTGCATGTTTGATGACATGAAATCATTGGGGGTCATTTTATCCCACTTCCCCCTAATATAAAAATCTAAAATTTTGCAAAACATCTTCTTTTTATAGAAGAACAATTCCTGAAAATTTCAGTCTGAACATCAATACAACTTCCCTTAGAAAGGGGGTTGCGGTTCTCGCGAACTGGCTCTTAAGTACATTTTGTTTTTTTTTTATAGTTTTTGGTCTAAGTTCAATTGATTGTTGTTTTCTATGTAAAATCGATTGAAAGGAAACGAAAACAAATAAATCTACAATTACCAATGTTTGTATTTCGAAAAACAAGAAGAATAGAATAAATGTAGCATAATAATAGTCAGAAGATAAGCTATTACTGATTAATCAACTATTTAGAGCAAGTATAAATCGTTTGTTTCAAATCTGGAATGATTTGGTTGCTCTGTCACGCTCAAGTCAACATCAGAATGAACTTACGCAGATGTCCTCCACGGGGCCTCTGACCTTCACCTGATTGATGCAACTTTGTTTCCAGCATTCGCACTACATGACCAGCCCACTGAAGTTTACCGTATATTATTCGCTTAATAGGCTTCGCTCCTGTTCTTAAATAAATGTGGTTAAAGAGCCAAGAATCAGCGTTCTATACAGGTCAAATTGACAATGATATTTCATTTGGGAATACTTGCATTGATCGTTGCTCTCTTTGCATTAATATTGAAAACTGTTCGCAAGGAGTTTTGTGCGAAGTTATTAACGAAAGAATGGATCTATGAAGTCAGATAAGCCTTTATCAGTATACAAGTATCGTTTTCGTTACAGTGTAATAATGTCGTTTCCTTTTGCCAGTTGCGGGTCCCTCGGCTGGTTGCGTAATCCATAAAAGAAGATATTCGCAGCCAGAACACATGTTTTTACAACACTGGAAATATCATTATCACTCGTCACAAGTGTTCCATGGCTCTGCAGCAACCTCAACTACATCCCCATCAAGCACTGCCTCAGCACCAACACAACTGAACCTGCTCATTTCTCTACATGCAATCATATACGTTTGAGTAGAGTAAATGACATTACAACAAAGACGAAGCTTATCTTAGTTGTCCCTCTTTGAAATAGTGATACTCCGCTCTACTGCGTTTTGATCGATTCCAATAAAGTCATGGTATACAAAATCAAGGAGAATATGCGACAAAAAGCCAATATTGAATAGAAAATTCGAAGACTCATGTCCATTTCTTTTTATGTAATTTAATAAGAAAAAGTGGGCACCTCATCTACAATTCTAACACTTGATTGTATTTATTAGCTTAATCAGCTTTCCCTGTTTATGTTAAGGTGCAATTAAAAATGAAGCACATGTCAAAAATGAAAAAGCAGTTTTCGCCCTTGAAATCAAAAAATCGGAAGAAATAAAAACACACAGCCTTTTTTATTTTGGAAATAAAACAGCTGTGTGTTTTTATTTTTTTCGATTTGTCGATTTTAACGACGAAACTGCTTGTTCACTTTTTGACATTTGCTCCATTTTTAGTTGGGCCTTAAGGTGATTATAAAACGAAGCCAAACATAGAATTTTCAAGTGCACAAGACGAGAGTATCTGACAACACTTCGCGTTGAAAACCAATCAACTTGCTTGCTTGCTGGTGGTGACCAATGGGATAGATTTTTAACGCGGAGCGCTGTTTGGTTCTCAAGTCTTGTGCTCTTGAAAATTTGAGGTGTGGCTTCGTTCTATAATCACCTTAAGACAATACCATCTTCTTCAGCTAAAGTTTCGTTACTTAGTCGATCGTGACCTACAAATCATTAAAACAGATTGGCGATGAGTTCTACTAAAACGAAGTAAATGGTTGCAGCTATAGAGAATGGAAGTCTTAGTAAAGTTGATAGTTTAATAGTAATTATTGGGGATTTGTTTGAAGTTGTTAAGGTTAAGTAGCCCGTCATTCGTTTTGGCAACGATGATGACTTTTCAGCTTGCATTTCAAAGTGATAAAACTCAGTCTTGATAGTTTATATTGACTTGAAAAAGTATCACTGTACGCGCTAGCATACATAAAGTATGCTGATGCTTTTTCAGCTGTGTCAGCGCAAAACCAAATGATTTTCTTTAATTTGAAATCGTGAGATGAATTAGCAACAATCATCAACAACGCGTACGAATTTCAATGACGGCCTACTTCGCCTTAAATACTTTGTTAATCTTCGAATAATTGTGACGTATGACAATTATGTTTTCCGTGTAGTTAAAATCCTGTTGTGGCTGAGAATGTAGAACTGGATAATGTTTACGTAAAATGCTGAAGGAAATACTCGGTGGAAAACTAGACGTAAACATTAAGAGTAGTACCAGTTGTACAAAGAAGCAAATTTTATTAGGCAACTAAATACAGCAGACTTCAGTGGGCCGGTCTCATAGTGCGAAAATCTACAAATAAGCCGTAAATGAATAATATTCAGCATTGAGTAATTCTCGTTTATCAAATATAATATCAATATCATATTGGATTTTATTCTATTAAACTAAGCTTAAGGGTTTAAGCCTTGTAAAAACATACTTAAGCCACTCTGGGTAAGTTAAGTCAGTTGTAAATATTTCTAATTATAACAACGTTTTCAATTATATACTAGTTGAGAATAGTTTGACCAACTTTTTGAGAGTTTTTGTAGGTTTTTTCAGTGCTTTTATGTTATTTTAATATGGATTATATTGATTTTTCAAGTCAAAAACTTCAAATCAAGATTTCTTGAGATTCTTCCTAGGGACCCTGGGTATGCTAAAACTAATTGTGTGCTCTCTAGACGGCTAGAATAATTCTGAAATTAATTTTTTCTTGATTTCGACTGTATGGTAGTTGAAATTGGTAATGTTATTGGCTCGGCAGTCTTATTCCTCTAATTAAACGAACTAATTTTGTCTCTTACTGACGTTTCAGTCTGCATTGTGAACCTACTTCAGCTATCTATTCTTTATCCCTGAAGCATGTCCCAAATTCGGACCGAAACGTCGGTTCGTTTAATTAGAGGAATAAGACTGCCGTGCCAATAACAATCATTAATTTCAATTCTGAAATAATGTTTGATTAATTTTAGATCAGCCACAAAATCAAATCCAACATGTATGTGTCACATTAATAGGCTTGTAGAGCTATAGGAGATCGTTAATTCCTCGAAAGTTTCCAGATCTTCCATAATCTGTTCTGGGCCTCTGGACGGCCAAAATGTGTCTATTTTGAACACATAGGTAAAGCATTACTAGTTCAGAATGATTTGCCTCTGGAAAACTATGAACCGTTGTTGTTGCCATGTTCCATCAAGTTTAGCTGAAATCCCGGGTAGAGGAGAATAGCAAAAGAATAAAAAAAAATTACTATTAAAATAGAATGTATGAACAGCAAAATTTGTTCTTTGTTTGTTTGAAATAAGAGATAAAATAACAAAATAATAACTAAGTTTGTATGGCATAAAAACTAAATAACAACATATTTTGCCATTGTATTAACAAAATAATAGCAAAAATGTAGGCAACCGTAAACAACAAAATATGTTATTATTTAGATATTGATAACAAATAATAACTAAATAAGCTATTCACAAGTAGTAAATAATAGTGATTTTAGTATTTGACTTTAATATCCTAATTTAGCATGATTGAAAAATAAAATTTTGCTTTCCTGCTAAAAAACTTTTGCTTTTTGAATCTTCAATGAATATCATACGAATAGTAAAATGAGCTATTATGGTAAATTATATTGGTTATATATTATAATATTGGTTTGTTTTCATGAATTATTTAAATAAAGTTTTCAAATATCAAAATAATGACATATTTTACTGTGATGGCGATATTGTTATTCTTTAGATATTTAATGTTTTTTGTATTTTTTGCACAAATAACAAATCTTACCATGATAGTATATTTTGTTATTAATTAGATATTACATTGATTTCAAGAATAACATATCAATGATAAATTTTGCTATGATTGTATGTTTTTGCTTTTGAGAGATATTTGATATCATATATTAATAACATAATAATGGTTAAAGTAGATATGATTGCAAAATTTGTTCTTCTTTTAACATTATTTTGTTATTCACTTCTACCCGGATTATACCTACATCTACCCCAGAAAAAAAGGGGATGATCGAGGAAACTACCTGGGCATACCATCTTTAAGCCCACTCTTCTCCTTGGTGGCAGCTTCAATAAGTTCTTAATTCGGTTGACTAGTCTCTGAAAATGAACCATTTGAAGCACGCAAATCTCGTCCCGGGCTTTTTGATGGTTAAATTATTTTACAGATTCCTGTGAAATTTGAAAAGCTGAACGGTTTCGTAATGTAAATTTACGGTGTACGGTAATTTTCTACCAATTTTTCGGCAAAAATTCACTAGAATCTGTATTTTTTTCGGTATTACGATACTTCATTTTCAGCTGTTTAAGATTATGGAGAAATTCACGGATTACGGGAAAATGAGTTTAGTTTGCATGAATGCTGCACGAATTCCACTAGTAATTTCTGTAACTTCGGATTGTCTGTACATTTTTTTGTTCGAAACTTTTTTAATTTCTCGAATTTTCTCGAAGCATATTTTCAAGAAATAAATATTAAGAAATAAATATTTATTTAAAGCATTTTTCTTTTTTGTTTAATTTAATCAAATTTAAAAAAAAAAAAATTACAGAACATCTAATAACAAAACCGTAGCGTATAAAATTATTGCTTTCAGTCTTCAATAACTGAGTTGCTAATAATTTGAATTGCATCATGTTCCTAGAATATCTTGCACACTTCGGAGTTTCCAATTAGCCCAACAAAGCAGTCAAAAGGGTGGTTCGATTTTCATTTAATTTAATGGTTTAACACAACTTACTGATTTAAGTCATGGTAACGACAACAACAAATTATGTCGTTTGGAGATCAAGTGGAAGAGTCAATCCGATTTCTACTTGAAACTTGAAACGTGGTTGCGTGAACTAGGAAGCAGTCAAAAAAGAAAGCATTTCGGAGAACAAAAAAAGTTCGAAAATTTAGTTAGGTTTTGACATTAATTATCAAAAATTTCATAAAATTGTTAAAAAGGGATGTTCATTTTTTTTTAATTTCATGAATTTTACATGAAAAAAGCTCAACAAAAAAGTTCATTCGATTTTTGCACAGTTCTTTTTGACAACATGAAATTTTAAAGGTGTTGCCAAAAATCGGATTGTTGAAATTAATAAGCCCTTGTAAGATCCGATTATTATCTTATCATGGAAAAATTTTGCTAATATACATCAGTCTTCAAAACATTTTAAATATGGCTGTTAATGTGCCGATCCAGAAGCAACAAAACCTAGAAAAAATGGTCGAGAATGATACAATTCTACCATATAGGGTAAGTGTACCAGTTATGGCCATAGTGATTCCTATTTCGCCATACGTAATATTTTGAATGCCTTCACATTTTGAAAAGTTTTTTGTTGTTTTAGGAGTAAAATATTGGATATATCTTAATGTTACAGCATTCAAAAAGATTAAAATGTAAAAATTCTCCAAATTTTACATATGGCCAAATAGGGAACCACTATGGCCATAACTGGTACACTTTCCCTGTTTTTTTTTTATTTTTTTTTTGTTTCATAATGATAAGATTTTTAGCTTACTCTCGAAGCGCACAATAGCAGCTCTAGTATTCTTGATCCAATAACGGCGCCGTCCAAGTCCTTACAGTCAGTTGGGATGGAGAAGGAATGTAAGTATGTAATGATTGTTTGCTTCTAGAAATCTAGAATACCTCTGCATCTCCACAAACCATCACGAGAACGGTGTTGTTTAGTGAGTGAGAAAATAGCTCTGAGAGTCAATGGAATAAGGAGGAAAAATATCATAAGCATGAAACGAGCTCACCAGTTGACAATCCTTCGTCGATTGAACACGAATATCTTTTTGCACTCGAAATACGTGAACCGTACTCGCTCGCCCGCAGGAGCATGCAACAGAATCAAAGACTACATACTACTCTTGGGTTTTCCGAAGCGGCGAACCTATCAAGTATGGTCCAACAGAGTTATTCAAAATTGATAGTTCTACAACTTTACAGAATAATCGGCCCTAAAAATCTAGTTTTTACTAATTAAAAATAGTTTTCAAGTAAGTTTATTTTTAATTATTATTTTGGGATGCTATTTCAAAAACTATTCTTGAAGACACTATAAAATAAATTGCCTCTGAGGGGTTTTGCCCGTCTATTTTCAAATACTTCCCACAGTGCCCTGCTCCTCGGCTTTGTTGGGGGTTTGTAATTGTTGCCCATTTTTTTTTTACCGGGAGACTGTTCGGTGAGAGGCCCATCTTCGGCCAGTTCGCTGAACTTTACGACGGGTTGACGAAGACGATGAAGTGGTCACGATCTTGGCAAACGACGAGGGAGAGGGTTGGGTAAGTTTTTGGGGTTTTTCTGCGCCCAAATTTGCACCCCAATTCGGGCAGCGTTAATGTAACGATGCCAATTTTATTACGCGAAAGGGTGTGAAATATTTGACGCAGGCATTTGCCTACCACCTCGAAAGAACTGACTGCTGACTGGAAAAGGTGCCTAAAACAGTGCATCGTGATGCGAGTTGGGTAACTCAGTCTATCAGTCTGATGGGGCATTGTCTTGAGTGGAAAAAGACTATTGAAATAATTTCGCAGGCAATTTGGGCACTAAGTGAACGACACTTCCTGCCTTGTTTCGGGTGAGATTTGATCGAATTATGCCATTATTCAATTGGAGATAGGTTTTGAATGGAATGTAATTGTGGCTGGTAATCATGGATGGTGCTTTTTGCGTCAATGCTGGTCAGGTTCAAGATGTTTTTGCACGCAAATGTGATAGCAAGACATGCGTATCAAAGGTAGATTTTTTTTTAATAACGTTGGGAATTTGGTAGGCCCATGGTTCAACACAAGATAGGATTAACAAATAAGAGTTGTACAGTGTTAGAAAGTTCGACAAATGAGAAAGTTTAATAATATTATTAATCGCTTAGATACTTAGTATAGTTTCTCGCACAACATTAATTGTAAAAATGAGGTAATGACATTGTCAATTTGCAAGTGAAATTTAAACAATAGACGCATTACTGCTGGTACTGAACTACCTAACTCCTTTGGGAAAAAATCAATCTTTAATTTGGGAAGATTCCAATATTTCTCTGAGAAGATTACAATCTTCCGTTGGGAAAGATACCATTTTTCGTTGGGAAGATTTTAATCTTTCATTGGGAAGTTTTAATCTTCCGTAAGAAGATTCCAATCTTGTTCTAGGTAGATTTTCATCTTTCTATGGGAATATTCCAATCTTCCTTAAGAAGTTTCGACCTTCCTTTTGGTAGATTCCATTTTTTAAGGAAGATTCCAATTTTATTTAAATAGCTTTAGGGAAGATTCCAATTTTCCTTTGAGAAGTATTCCATCTTCCTTCGGGAAAATTCCAATCTTCCTTTGGCAAGATTCCAATCTTCCTTTGAAAAGTTTCCAATCTTCCTTTGGGAAGATACGAATCTTCCTTTGGGAAAATTTCAATCTTCCTTTGGGAAGTTTCAATCTTCCTTTGGGAAGATACGAATCTTTTTTTGGGAAAATTTCAATCTTCCTTTGGGAAGTTTCCAATCTTTCTTTGGGAAGATACGAATCTTCCTTTGGGAAGATTTCAATCTTTTTTTGGGAAGATTCCAATTTTCCTTGAGAAGATTCCAATCTTCCTTTGGGAAAATTCCAATCTTCCTTTGAAATGTTTCCAATCTTCTTTGGGAAGATTCCAATCTTCCATTGGGAAGTTTCCAATCTTCCTTTGGGAAGATACGAATCTTCCTTTGGGAAAATTTCAATCTTCCTTTGGGAAGTTGCCAATCTTCCTTTGGGAAGATACGAATCTTCCTTTGGGAAGATTTCAATCTTTTTTTGGGAAGATTCCAATTTTCCTTTGGCAAGATTCCAATCTTCCTTTGAAATGTTTCCAATCTTCCTTTGGAAGTTTCCAATCTTCCTTTGGGAAGTTTCCAATCTTTCTTTGGGAAGATACGAATCTTCCCTTGGGAAGATTTCAATCTTTTTTTTCGGCAGATTCCAATCTTCCTTTGGGAAGATTCCAATCGTCCTTTGGGAAAATTCCAATCTTCCTTTGGGAAGATTCCAATCTTCCTCTGGGAAGATTCCAATCTTCCTCTGGGGAAGATTCCCAATCTTCCTTTGGAGAATTCCATCTTCCTTTGGGGAAAATTTCAAAAATCTTCCTTTGGGACGTTTCCAATCTTCCTTTGGGAAGATTCCAATTATTCCTCTGGGAAGATTCCAATTTTCCTCTGGGAAGATTCCAATCTTCCTTTGGGAAAATTCCAATCTTCTTTGCAAGATCCAATCTTCCTTTGGGGAAGTTTCCAATCTTCCTTTGGGAAGTTTCCAATCTTCCTTTGGGAAGTTTCCAATCTTCCTTTGGGAAGATACGAATCTTCCTTTGGGAAAATTTCAATCTTCCTTTGGGAAGTTTCAATCTTCCTTTGGGAAGATACGAATCTTTTTTGAGAAAATTTCAATCTTCCTTTGGGAAGTTTCCAATCTTCCTTTGGGAAGATACGAATCTTCCTTTGGGAAGATTTCAATCTTTTTTTGGAAGATTCCAATTTTCCTTTGGGAAGATTCCAATCTTCCTTTGGGAAAATTCCAATCTTCCTTTGGCAAGATTCCAATCTTCCTTTGAAATGTTTCCAATCTTTTTTTGGGAAGTTTCCAATCTTCTTTTGGGAAGTTTCCAATCTTTCTTTGGGAAGATACAAATCTTCCCTTGGGAAGATTTCAATCTTTTTTTTCGGAAGATTCCAATCTTCCTTTGGAAAGATTCCAATCGTCCTTTGGGAAAATTCCAATCTTCCTTTGGGAAGATTCCAATCTTCCTTTGGGAAAATTTCAATCTTCCTTTGGGACGTTTCCAATCTTCCTTTGGGAAGATTCCAATTTTCCTCTGGGAAGATTCCAATCTTCCTTTGGGTAAATTCCAATCTTCCTTTGGCAAGATTCCAATTTTCCTTTGGGAAGTTTCCAATCTTCCTTTGGGAAGTTTCCAATCTTCCTTTGGGAAGTTTCCAATCTTCCTTTGGGAAGATACGAATCTTCCTTTGGGAAAATTTTAATCTTCCTTTGGGAAGTTTCAATCTTCCTTTGGGAAGATACGAATCTTTTTTTGGGAAAATTTCAATCTTCCTTTGGGAAGTTTCCAATCTTTTTTTGGGAAGATTCCAATTTTCCTTTGGCAAGATTCCAATCTTCCTTTGAAATGTTTCCAATCTTTTTTTGGGAAGTTTCCAATCTTCTTTTGGGAAGTTTCCAATCTTTCTTTGGGAAGATACGAATCTTCCCTTGGGAAGATTTCAATCTTTTTTTTCGGAAGATTCCAATCTTCCTTTGGGAAGATTCCAATCGTCCTTTGGGAAAATTCCAATCTTCCTTTGGGAAGATTCCAATCTTCCTCTGGGAAGATTCCAATCTTCCTTTGGGAAGATTCCAATCTTCCTTTGGGAAGTTTCCAATCTTTCTTTGGGAAGATACGAATCTTCCTTTGGGAAAATTTCAATCTTCCTTTGGGACGTTTCCAATCTTCCTTTGGGAAGTTTCCAATCTTCCTTTGGGAAGTTTCCAATCTTCCTTTGGGAAGATTCCAATTTTCCTTTGGGAAGATTCCAATCTTCCTTTGGGAAAATTCCAATCTTCCTTTGGCAAGATTCCAATCTTCCTTTGAAATGTTTCCAATCTTCCTTTGGGAAGATTCCAATTGTCCTTTGGGAAAATTCCAATCTTCCTTTGGGGAGATTTCAATCTTCCTCTGGGAAGATTCCAATCTTCCTTTGGGAAGATTCCAATCTTCCTTTGGGAAGATTCCAATCTTCTTTTGGGAAGATACGAATCTTCCTTTGGGAAAATTTCAATCTTCCTTTGGGACGTTTCCAATCTTCCTTTGGGAAGATACGAATCTTCCTTTAGGAAGATTCCAATCTTCCTTTGGGAAGTTTCCAATCTTCCTTTGGGAAGAGCCCAATCTTCCTTCGGGAAAATACCAATCTTCCCTTGGGAATATTCCAAGCTTCTGGGAAGATTCCAATTTTCTTTTGGGAAGATACGAATCTTCCATTAAGAAGATTCCAATCTTTCTTGTGGAAGATTCCAATATTTATTTGGGAAGATTCCAATCTTCCTTTGGGAAGAGTCCAATCTTCCTTTGGGAAGATTCCAATCTTCCTTTGGGAAGATTCCAATCTTCCTTTGGGAAGATACGAATCTACCTTTGGGAAGATTTCAATTTTTCTTTGGAAAGATTCCAATTTTCCTTTGGGAAGTTTCCAATCTTCCTTTGGGAAGTTTCCAATCTTCCTTTGGGAAAATTCCAATCTTCCTTTGGCAAGATTCCAATCTTCCTTTGAAATGTTTCCAATCTTCCTTTGGGAAGTTTCTAATCTTCCTTTGGGATGTTTCCAATCTTCCTTTGGGAAGATACAAATCTTCCTTTGGGAAGATTTCAATCTTTTTTTTTGGGAAGATTCCAATTTTCCTTTGGGAAGATTCCAATCTTCCTTTGGGAAAATTCCAATCTTCCTTTAGCATGATTCCAATCTTCCTTCGAAATGTTTCCTATCTTCCTTTGGGAAGATTCCAATCGTCCTTTGGGAAAATTCCAATCTTCTTTTGGCAAGATTCCAATCTTCCTCTGCGAAGATTACAATCTTTCTTTGGGAAGTTTCCAATCTTCCTTTGGGAAGATACGAATCTTCATTTGGGAAAATTTCAATCTTCCTTTGGGACATTTCCAATCTTCCTTTGGGAAGTTTCCAACTTCCTTTGGGAAGTTTCCAATCTTCCTTTGGGTAGATACGAATCTTCCTTTGGGAAGATTTCAATCTTTTTTTGGGAAGATTCCAATTTTCCTTTGGGCAGATTCCAATCTTCCTTAGGGAAAATTCCCTTCCTTTGGGAAAATTCCCTTTGGCAACATTCCAATCGTCCTTTGGGAAAATTCCAATCTCTCTTTGGGAAGTTTCCAATCTTCCTCTGGGAAGATTCCAATCTTCCTTTGGGAAGATTCCAATCTTCCTTTGGGAAATTTCAATCTTCCTTTGGGACGTTTCCAATCTTCCTTTGGGAAGTTTCCAATTTTTCTTTGGGAAGTTTCCAATCTTCCTTTGGGAAGTTTCCAATCTTCCTCTGGGAAAATTCCAATCTTCCTTTGGGAAGATTCCAATCTTCCTTTGGGAAAATTCCAATCTTCCTTTGGGAAAATTCTAATCTTCCTTTGGGAAGATTCCAATCTTCTTTTGGGAAGATTCCAATCTTCCTCTGGGAAAATTTCAATCTTCCTTTGGGACGTTTCCAATCTTCCTTTGGGAAGATTCCAATCGCCCTTCGGGAAAATGCCAATCTTCCCTTGGGAATATTCCAATTTTCTTCTGGGAAGATTCCAATTTTCTTTTGGGAAGATACGAATCTTCCATTAGGAAGATTCCAATCTTTCTTTGGGAAGATTCCAATTTTCATTTGGGACGTTTCCAATCTTTCTCTGGGAAGATACGAATCTTCCATTAGGAAGATTCCAATCTTTCTTTGGGAAAATTCCAATTTTCCCTTGGGAATATTCCAAGCTTCTTCTGGGAAGATTCCAATTTTCTTTTGAGAAGATTGCAATCTTTTTTTTTTGGAACTCTTATCTTCCTTTGGGAAGATTCCAATTTTCCTTTGAGAAGATTCCAATCTTCCTTCAGGAAAATTCCAATCATCCTTTGGCAAGATTCCAATCTTCCTTTGGGAGGATTCCAATTTTCCTATGGGAAGATTCCAATCTTTCTCTGGCTAGATTCCATCCTTTTCAAAGGAAGATTCAAATCTTTTTAAAGGCAGGTTTTATCTACCGAAAGGCAGATTGGAATTTTTCCAAAGACAGATAAAAATCTTCCCAAAGAAAAAGTAGAATCTACCCAAAGAAAGATTGGAATTTTACTAAAGGTAACCTTCCAGTGGAAGGTTCCATTGATAGATTGGATTCTTCCCAGAAAACAAAATTTACCCAGAATTTAATTTAAACAAATATTTCTAAAACAGGAAAATCATATTTTTGAACTAAAATCAATTAAATACATTTAAAAATTAAGTAAACTTATGTCTGTGAATAAATGAAAACCTCTGTGGCCTAAATTTATGTGTTTGGTACAAACATTGGGACAGAGCTTTAACACCCCATTTTTAATTAATGCCTGTAATTGAACATCATCTCTATTTTTCAATGCAAAAAATTATCTATAACAGCCAATGTGTGCGAGCAAGGTTATCCGTCCCAAATTGTGGCTAATGATGATGCGTGAAAAACGGAATCATTCAAAATCAAGGGCTCGAACTGCACAATTAACGAGCTGCCAAAAATTGATTTCGACCTTAAAGGGATCGAGTTTTAATTTTTTCGCGTTCAAAATTACACTCTCATTGAGGTGAGCTATTATGGGCGAGTAAAAGGGCACTGACGTCACCGCAAGGTCGTAAGTGACTGTTTTGGGTTTTCTTTGGCTGTTGAGTGATTGATTTCATGAGTGGGAAAACTTTTTCTCGCACCGACAAAGATCGGAGAGGCAGCAGCATTTAATGCGCCATTAAGGTTGGAAAAGCTATCAGCGAAATTTACATCATTAGCCCTAATTGAACGATAGTGCTCCACAAATGATTGAAGCGATACCGGTGTTTGAATAGATAGATGAATGAGAAAAGTTTCGTAGATTATCACGTGGGTTGCATAAGGGTTGATTTCAGAGAACTAAATAATTATATGTTTAAGACAATCGCAGAAACTGTTCAGATCTAAGCGTTGGTATGCAATTAGGTCATTGCATTGCACAATCACAGAAAACTGACACTCAACATATGATCAAGTGCCGCATTCGGAACAGTCTCTCTCTCTCTCTCTCAAACCATCTCATTTCGGTTCAAAGTGCATGCAAATTGCTCCAAATGACTCGATAATCGGCGTACCTCTGACATGACACGGAGTTGATCTAACCGATCATGTCATGACCGAATAGCTTCCATCTCGGGCCCAAAGCGCCGGCCGCTTTTCCGTTGCGTCACCCGTCAATCTCTTCCACTCCACCGAGACACGACCTGACAATCAAAGTCACTCTCCGAGAAAATCGTTTTAGGTCAGTTTCAGTAGTCAAATCACCTCAAACTTAGGTTGCCTAGGTACTCTAGAGCTTGCAGTTACATCAAGACGGTAGATCAGTCCGGGTCCCCGCAGTCACTGAACTGAAGAGCTGTTACGACATTGTGCACAAAAATTGGCCATAATTGGACCAAAAATTCCACGTTTTGAACCACATATTTTCTCCGCGAGACGATGGCACGATGACTTTGTGGCAGTCGTTCATTGATGGTTACAAGTTCCCAGCCAAGAGCCAATGGCGTATAAAAAGGGGGGCCAAGAGGCCCCCCATTCAATTTTTTTATTATATTAAATGCGAAATGAAAATAGTTTATTAAAAATAATTATTTAAAAAAACGAGATTGAACTTTTTTCGTTTTATTTTTGTTTCATACTAACTATATGGGAGACAGAAAAACAAGCCAATATTCTACGAACTATTTATTTTATTGTGTTGGTCGGAAAAATCACCTAAAGATACTATTGGAAAGCTTAAAAAACTTGATTTTTTAGAATACTTAACTCAAAACCGGTTGAACCCCTCTTTGCGTTTGGGCCCTTCAAATTATGTATGCAGAACAGTCTTATGTGTTGAATTCAAAGCTTGGAAGTTAATTAAATGAAGATGGCTTTTCAGTCTCGACAAACTTTAAATATCACTATTTAATCTTGTCCAATCTCAATTTTCAAGTCTTTTCTGTTGAATGTGATTTGTCATGTGATCAGAGTTTTCCCTCGCAAATTATAATGGTTCAAATTTGGTAATCGTCAGAAAACCCTTCAAATGATGACCGATCAAATGCTAGGTGTCATTTTTGACCACAAATGCTGATAATAGACGTTCAACAGTACAACACTGGACGAAAAATCATTCAAAATTCAGTTCCTGAGAAAGGTCCTATATGTAACCAGAACGTGGGTCAAGATCAATTAGTAGTTGGATTTTGACGAGACTAAAAAGGGATCTGAAATATATACTATTGCAGTCGAAATTATCAATTAACAACATTAAAGCACGAAACTATACTGATTTGTTGACCTCCCAGCTGCCACTAAAGTAGCTACCTCCAGAAGCACCTCGTTGATACTGGTAACCATTAGTGAGGTCGTTCCACATTGCAGTACAAAATACAATAGCGCGACTATTGATGAGACAATTGGTTTTGCACGTTTATATTTTCATAAACAGTGTTTTGTTTGCATAATACAGCATTAATTTGCGAAAAATAATCCAGGAATCTGTTGAAACATCAAAATTGTTTCAACAAATTCCTGGATGATTTTTTTTGCGAACCTATGTTGTATAAGGAGAGCAATCCCTCCAAGAGGTCAACAATCCCTTCTACTTTAGTTTTCCTTAATTTTTCTCCGCAATTTTTCCAGAAATGTTCCTAATTTTTACAACAACAAAATAATTTAATAATTTCTCCAGAAATTTATCGAATCTTTGAATCTTCAAAAAACATTTGAGAAAATATCTAAGTTCATTTGGAAATTTCTTACCAGAAAATACATCAGCAATCCTATCACATTATCTTAAAGAAATTCTGACGAACAAGGTAACGTATTTTATTCTTGGCACTTTCGATTCATTTCGACAAGGTTGTTGGAATTCTATTGGGTTTATATTTAGTACTAGACGGGGTTATATGTCT